>NW_026262754.1:5000-117326 GCF_021869535.1 Mytilus californianus
AACCCTAACCCTAACCCTAACCCTAACCCTAACCCTAACCCTAACCCTAACCCTAACCCTAACCCTAACCCTAACCCTAACCCTAACCCTAACCCTAACCCTAACCCTAACCCTAACCCTAACCCTAACCCTAACCCTAACCCTAACCCTAACCCTAACCCTAACCCTAACCCTAACCCTAACCCTAACCCTAACCCTAACCCTAACCCTAACCCTAACCCTAACCCTAACCCTAACCCTAACCCTAACCCTAACCCTAACCCTAACCCTAACCCTAACCCTAACCCTAACCCTAACCCTAACCCTAACCCTAACCCTAACCCTAACCCTAACCCTAACCCTAACCCTAACCCTAACCCTAACCCTAACCCTAACCCTAACCCTAACCCTAACCCTAACCCTAACCCTAACCCTAACCCTAACCCTAACCCTAACCCTAACCCTAACCCTAACCCTAACCCTAACCCTAACCCTAACCCTAACCCTAACCCTAACCCTAACCCTAACCCTAACCCTAACCCTAACCCTAACCCTAACCCTAACCCTAACCCTAACCCTAACCCTAACCCTAACCCTAACCCTAACCCTAACCCTAACCCTAACCCTAACCCTAACCCTAACCCTAACCCTAACCCTAACCCTAACCCTAACCCTAACCCTAACCCTAACCCTAACCCTAACCCTAACCCTAACCCTAACCCTAACCCTAACCCTAACCCTAACCCTAACCCTAACCCTAACCCTAACCCTAACCCTAACCCTAACCCTAACCCTAACCCTAACCCTAACCCTAACCCTAACCCTAACCCTAACCCTAACCCTAACCCTAACCCTAACCCTAACCCTAACCCTAACCCTAACCCTAACCCTAACCCTAACCCTAACCCTAACCCTAACCCTAACCCTAACCCTAACCCTAACCCTAACCCTAACCCTAACCCTAACCCTAACCCTAACCCTAACCCTAACCCTAACCCTAACCCTAACCCTAACCCTAACCCTAACCCTAACCCTAACCCTAACCCTAACCCTAACCCTAACCCTAACCCTAACCCTAACCCTAACCCTAACCCTAACCCTAACCCTAACCCTAACCCTAACCCTAACCCTAACCCTAACCCTAACCCTAACCCTAACCCTAACCCTAACCCTAACCCTAACCCTAACCCTAACCCTAACCCTAACCCTAACCCTAACCCTAACCCTAACCCTAACCCTAACCCTAACCCTAACCCTAACCCTAACCCTAACCCTAACCCTAACCCTAACCCTAACCCTAACCCTAACCCTAACCCTAACCCTAACCCTAACCCTAACCCTAACCCTAACCCTAACCCTAACCCTAACCCTAACCCTAACCCTAACCCTAACCCTAACCCTAACCCTAACCCTAACCCTAACCCTAACCCTAACCCTAACCCTAACCCTAACCCTAACCCTAACCCTAACCCTAACCCTAACCCTAACCCTAACCCTAACCCTAACCCTAACCCTAACCCTAACCCTAACCCTAACCCTAACCCTAACCCTAACCCTAACCCTAACCCTAACCCTAACCCTAACCCTAACCCTAACCCTAACCCTAACCCTAACCCTAACCCTAACCCTAACCCTAACCCTAACCCTAACCCTAACCCTAACCCTAACCCTAACCCTAACCCTAACCCTAACCCTAACCCTAACCCTAACCCTAACCCTAACCCTAACCCTAACCCTAACCCTAACCCTAACCCTAACCCTAACCCTAACCCTAACCCTAACCCTAACCCTAACCCTAACCCTAACCCTAACCCTAACCCTAACCCTAACCCTAACCCTAACCCTAACCCTAACCCTAACCCTAACCCTAACCCTAACCCTAACCCTAACCCTAACCCTAACCCTAACCCTAACCCTAACCCTAACCCTAACCCTAACCCTAACCCTAACCCTAACCCTAACCCTAACCCTAACCCTAACCCTAACCCTAACCCTAACCCTAACCCTAACCCTAACCCTAACCCTAACCCTAACCCTAACCCTAACCCTAACCCTAACCCTAACCCTAACCCTAACCCTAACCCTAACCCTAACCCTAACCCTAACCCTAACCCTAACCCTAACCCTAACCCTAACCCTAACCCTAACCCTAACCCTAACCCTAACCCTAACCCTAACCCTAACCCTAACCCTAACCCTAACCCTAACCCTAACCCTAACCCTAACCCTAACCCTAACCCTAACCCTAACCCTAACCCTAACCCTAACCCTAACCCTAACCCTAACCCTAACCCTAACCCTAACCCTAACCCTAACCCTAACCCTAACCCTAACCCTAACCCTAACCCTAACCCTAACCCTAACCCTAACCCTAACCCTAACCCTAACCCTAACCCTAACCCTAACCCTAACCCTAACCCTAACCCTAACCCTAACCCTAACCCTAACCCTAACCCTAACCCTAACCCTAACCCTAACCCTAACCCTAACCCTAACCCTAACCCTAACCCTAACCCTAACCCTAACCCTAACCCTAACCCTAACCCTAACCCTAACCCTAACCCTAACCCTAACCCTAACCCTAACCCTAACCCTAACCCTAACCCTAACCCTAACCCTAACCCTAACCCTAACCCTAACCCTAACCCTAACCCTAACCCTAACCCTAACCCTAACCCTAACCCTAACCCTAACCCTAACCCTAACCCTAACCCTAACCCTAACCCTAACCCTAACCCTAACCCTAACCCTAACCCTAACCCTAACCCTAACCCTAACCCTAACCCTAACCCTAACCCTAACCCTAACCCTAACCCTAACCCTAACCCTAACCCTAACCCTAACCCTAACCCTAACCCTAACCCTAACCCTAACCCTAACCCTAACCCTAACCCTAACCCTAACCCTAACCCTAACCCTAACCCTAACCCTAACCCTAACCCTAACCCTAACCCTAACCCTAACCCTAACCCTAACCCTAACCCTAACCCTAACCCTAACCCTAACCCTAACCCTAACCCTAACCCTAACCCTAACCCTAACCCTAACCCTAACCCTAACCCTAACCCTAACCCTAACCCTAACCCTAACCCTAACCCTAACCCTAACCCTAACCCTAACCCTAACCCTAACCCTAACCCTAACCCTAACCCTAACCCTAACCCTAACCCTAACCCTAACCCTAACCCTAACCCTAACCCTAACCCTAACCCTAACCCTAACCCTAACCCTAACCCTAACCCTAACCCTAACCCTAACCCTAACCCTAACCCTAACCCTAACCCTAACCCTAACCCTAACCCTAACCCTAACCCTAACCCTAACCCTAACCCTAACCCTAACCCTAACCCTAACCCTAACCCTAACCCTAACCCTAACCCTAACCCTAACCCTAACCCTAACCCTAACCCTAACCCTAACCCTAACCCTAACCCTAACCCTAACCCTAACCCTAACCCTAACCCTAACCCTAACCCTAACCCTAACCCTAACCCTAACCCTAACCCTAACCCTAACCCTAACCCTAACCCTAACCCTAACCCTAACCCTAACCCTAACCCTAACCCTAACCCTAACCCTAACCCTAACCCTAACCCTAACCCTAACCCTAACCCTAACCCTAACCCTAACCCTAACCCTAACCCTAACCCTAACCCTAACCCTAACCCTAACCCTAACCCTAACCCTAACCCTAACCCTAACCCTAACCCTAACCCTAACCCTAACCCTAACCCTAACCCTAACCCTAACCCTAACCCTAACCCTAACCCTAACCCTAACCCTAACCCTAACCCTAACCCTAACCCTAACCCTAACCCTAACCCTAACCCTAACCCTAACCCTAACCCTAACCCTAACCCTAACCCTAACCCTAACCCTAACCCTAACCCTAACCCTAACCCTAACCCTAACCCTAACCCTAACCCTAACCCTAACCCTAACCCTAACCCTAACCCTAACCCTAACCCTAACCCTAACCCTAACCCTAACCCTAACCCTAACCCTAACCCTAACCCTAACCCTAACCCTAACCCTAACCCTAACCCTAACCCTAACCCTAACCCTAACCCTAACCCTAACCCTAACCCTAACCCTAACCCTAACCCTAACCCTAACCCTAACCCTAACCCTAACCCTAACCCTAACCCTAACCCTAACCCTAACCCTAACCCTAACCCTAACCCTAACCCTAACCCTAACCCTAACCCTAACCCTAACCCTAACCCTAACCCTAACCCTAACCCTAACCCTAACCCTAACCCTAACCCTAACCCTAACCCTAACCCTAACCCTAACCCTAACCCTAACCCTAACCCTAACCCTAACCCTAACCCTAACCCTAACCCTAACCCTAACCCTAACCCTAACCCTAACCCTAACCCTAACCCTAACCCTAACCCTAACCCTAACCCTAACCCTAACCCTAACCCTAACCCTAACCCTAACCCTAACCCTAACCCTAACCCTAACCCTAACCCTAACCCTAACCCTAACCCTAACCCTAACCCTAACCCTAACCCTAACCCTAACCCTAACCCTAACCCTAACCCTAACCCTAACCCTAACCCTAACCCTAACCCTAACCCTAACCCTAACCCTAACCCTAACCCTAACCCTAACCCTAACCCTAACCCTAACCCTAACCCTAACCCTAACCCTAACCCTAACCCTAACCCTAACCCTAACCCTAACCCTAACCCTAACCCTAACCCTAACCCTAACCCTAACCCTAACCCTAACCCTAACCCTAACCCTAACCCTAACCCTAACCCTAACCCTAACCCTAACCCTAACCCTAACCCTAACCCTAACCCTAACCCTAACCCTAACCCTAACCCTAACCCTAACCCTAACCCTAACCCTAACCCTAACCCTAACCCTAACCCTAACCCTAACCCTAACCCTAACCCTAACCCTAACCCTAACCCTAACCCTAACCCTAACCCTAACCCTAACCCTAACCCTAACCCTAACCCTAACCCTAACCCTAACCCTAACCCTAACCCTAACCCTAACCCTAACCCTAACCCTAACCCTAACCCTAACCCTAACCCTAACCCTAACCCTAACCCTAACCCTAACCCTAACCCTAACCCTAACCCTAACCCTAACCCTAACCCTAACCCTAACCCTAACCCTAACCCTAACCCTAACCCTAACCCTAACCCTAACCCTAACCCTAACCCTAACCCTAACCCTAACCCTAACCCTAACCCTAACCCTAACCCTAACCCTAACCCTAACCCTAACCCTAACCCTAACCCTAACCCTAACCCTAACCCTAACCCTAACCCTAACCCTAACCCTAACCCTAACCCTAACCCTAACCCTAACCCTAACCCTAACCCTAACCCTAACCCTA
Source organism: Mytilus californianus (assembly GCF_021869535.1). Lineage (NCBI taxonomy): Eukaryota > Metazoa > Mollusca > Bivalvia > Mytilida > Mytilidae > Mytilus > Mytilus californianus. Next base: position 10,342 of record NW_026262754.1, read on the forward strand.
ACCCTAACCCTAACCCTAACCCTAACCCTAACCCTAACCCTAACCCTAACCCTAACCCTAACCCTAACCCTAACCCTAACCCTAACCCTAACCCTAACCCTAACCCTAACCCTAACCCTAACCCTAACCCTAACCCTAACCCTAACCCTAACCCTAACCCTAACCCTAACCCTAACCCTAACCCTAACCCTAACCCTAACCCTAACCCTAACCCTAACCCTAACCCTAACCCTAACCCTAACCCTAACCCTAACCCTAACCCTAACCCTAACCCTAACCCTAACCCTAACCCTAACCCTAACCCTAACCCTAACCCTAACCCTAACCCTAACCCTAACCCTAACCCTAACCCTAACCCTAACCCTAACCCTAACCCTAACCCTAACCCTAACCCTAACCCTAACCCTAACCCTAACCCTAACCCTAACCCTAACCCTAACCCTAACCCTAACCCTAACCCTAACCCTAACCCTAACCCTAACCCTAACCCTAACCCTAACCCTAACCCTAACCCTAACCCTAACCCTAACCCTAACCCTAACCCTAACCCTAACCCTAACCCTAACCCTAACCCTAACCCTAACCCTAACCCTAACCCTAACCCTAACCCTAACCCTAACCCTAACCCTAACCCTAACCCTAACCCTAACCCTAACCCTAACCCTAACCCTAACCCTAACCCTAACCCTAACCCTAACCCTAACCCTAACCCTAACCCTAACCCTAACCCTAACCCTAACCCTAACCCTAACCCTAACCCTAACCCTAACCCTAACCCTAACCCTAACCCTAACCCTAACCCTAACCCTAACCCTAACCCTAACCCTAACCCTAACCCTAACCCTAACCCTAACCCTAACCCTAACCCTAACCCTAACCCTAACCCTAACCCTAACCCTAACCCTAACCCTAACCCTAACCCTAACCCTAACCCTAACCCTAACCCTAACCCTAACCCTAACCCTAACCCTAACCCTAACCCTAACCCTAACCCTAACCCTAACCCTAACCCTAACCCTAACCCTAACCCTAACCCTAACCCTAACCCTAACCCTAACCCTAACCCTAACCCTAACCCTAACCCTAACCCTAACCCTAACCCTAACCCTAACCCTAACCCTAACCCTAACCCTAACCCTAACCCTAACCCTAACCCTAACCCTAACCCTAACCCTAACCCTAACCCTAACCCTAACCCTAACCCTAACCCTAACCCTAACCCTAACCCTAACCCTAACCCTAACCCTAACCCTAACCCTAACCCTAACCCTAACCCTAACCCTAACCCTAACCCTAACCCTAACCCTAACCCTAACCCTAACCCTAACCCTAACCCTAACCCTAACCCTAACCCTAACCCTAACCCTAACCCTAACCCTAACCCTAACCCTAACCCTAACCCTAACCCTAACCCTAACCCTAACCCTAACCCTAACCCTAACCCTAACCCTAACCCTAACCCTAACCCTAACCCTAACCCTAACCCTAACCCTAACCCTAACCCTAACCCTAACCCTAACCCTAACCCTAACCCTAACCCTAACCCTAACCCTAACCCTAACCCTAACCCTAACCCTAACCCTAACCCTAACCCTAACCCTAACCCTAACCCTAACCCTAACCCTAACCCTAACCCTAACCCTAACCCTAACCCTAACCCTAACCCTAACCCTAACCCTAACCCTAACCCTAACCCTAACCCTAACCCTAACCCTAACCCTAACCCTAACCCTAACCCTAACCCTAACCCTAACCCTAACCCTAACCCTAACCCTAACCCTAACCCTAACCCTAACCCTAACCCTAACCCTAACCCTAACCCTAACCCTAACCCTAACCCTAACCCTAACCCTAACCCTAACCCTAACCCTAACCCTAACCCTAACCCTAACCCTAACCCTAACCCTAACCCTAACCCTAACCCTAACCCTAACCCTAACCCTAACCCTAACCCTAACCCTAACCCTAACCCTAACCCTAACCCTAACCCTAACCCTAACCCTAACCCTAACCCTAACCCTAACCCTAACCCTAACCCGTACAAGAATATCAATAAAAAGAAAGAAATATTGTCGCCTTTTATTGTTATCGACACAAATAAAAGTAACCGTAGACTTATACAGTGTCAAATTATCCATCCTAAGAATGAAATGTTTATACCGGCACAGAAGTATCATCAAAAAGAAAGAAATAGTGTCGCCTTTTATTGTTATCGACACAAATAAAAGTAACCGTAGACTTATACAGTGTCAAATTATCCATCCTATGAATGAAATGTTTATACCGGCACAGAAGTATCATCAAAAAGAAAGAAATAGTGTCGCCTTTTATTGTTATCGACACAAATATAAGTAACCGTAGACTTATACAGTGTCAAATTATCCATCAAAAGAATAAAATGTTTATACCGGCACAGAAGTATCATCAAAAAGAAAGAAATAGTGTCGCCTTTTATTGTTATCGACACAAATATAAGTAACCGTAGACTTATACAGTGTCAAATTATCCATCAAAAGAATAAAATGTTCATGCTGGCACACAAGTATCATCAAAAAGGATAGATATTGGCACCATGTATAGATGCAGACAACAAAATACAGCAACCTGAAACATTCATTTCTTCACTTTTGTGTCTGAGAATCCATCTAAACTCATAAATATCATACAACATATGAAATATTGTCACTTTTAGTTGGTATTGACATAAATATCAGTAACCGTACACTTATAAATCTCTCAATTGTTGTCAAATTATGCATTCTTATAGTTGTCGACAAATGTTTTAGTAACCGTAGACTCCTAACCTGTGTAAAACTATCAATCCTCAGGTACCGAAAGGATAAAATGTTAATGCCGGTAAGTAATAACCAAGAAAATGGTCAATATTGGCACCCTATATTGCTGAATGCAACAAACATAGCACTTCAAAACATTTATTCTGTCACTTTAATGTCTGACAATCCATTTGAATGTATCAAATGGCCTCTATTACCTGGCCAGTACAAGAATATTAGGACAAAGATGAAATAGTGTCGCTTTTAATTGTTTCGCGACATAAATATTAGTAACCGTACACTTATAAATCTCTCAATTTGTGTCAAACCATTCATTCTGAGATTCAAATAATGATGCCGGACCAGAAAAATCAGGAAGAAGGGAAGATATTGGCACCTTTTGTTTATACCGACAACAAATTTTGTTATTTAAACTTGTTTTCATTCCCATTTAATGTCAAACAACCCATCAGGATGTATTTAAAAGTGCTCAATTATAAGGCCAGTACCAGAATATCATTCAAAAGAAGAAATATTGGCTCTTTTTATTCTTGTCGACAAAAGTTTTAGTATAACCGTAGACTTAGGAAGCGCTTAATTTTTGACAAAATTTTCATCGCGAGGTACATAAAGAATAAAATTATTATGCCGGTAGAGAATATTCAAGGAAAAGGGTAAATATTGGCCCAAGATATTGATGAATACAACAAATATAGCAGCTTGACACTTAAACTCCTTCATGAAAGGCTATCATTTCTTAACATTTAGGGAAAGTTGTACCACAGTTTCTGACACGTTTTCTTCGGCGACCTATAACTTTTGAATGCCCCGATACATTTTCAATATCAAGACATCAAAATGTGCGCAATTGAATTCCCTTTCCAAAACGCTAAACAGTTTAAAAATCGGACGGTCAACAACAGAGATACGATTTTTTCAAAGTTTGCCTATAAGCCTTAACAGATTATCTACCCTGAATTTCAATATGCAAATTTTGGCATACCTTCTTCAGGAAATTGTTACAAAAAGACTACTATATATACAACTAAGTATGTATTACTGTAGGGGGACCCTTGAATCCAAAACATATCGGCGCATGCGCACTTAAAAGGGTTAGGGTTAGAAAAAAAGATCCGGCTAACCCAAACCCTAATTTGGGTTAGGGTTAACCCTAACCCTCATATATTCATACGCCAGCCATATCACAACCATTAATTTTCAGCCTACACCCCAGGTGCCCCCCTCTATATGAACCCTAACCCTAACCCTAACCCTAACCCTAACCCTAACCCTAACCCTAACCCTAACCCTAACCCTAACCCTAACCCTAACCCTAACCCTAACCCTAACCCTAAACCCTAACCCTAACCCTAACCCTAACCCTAACCCTAACCCTAACCCTAACCCTAACCCTAACCCTAATTTTCATCGCGAGGTACATAAAGAATAAAATTATTATGCCGGTAGACAATATTCAAGGAAAAGGGTAAATATTGGCCCAAGATATTGATGAATAAAACAAATATAGCAGCTTGACACTTAAACTCCTTCATGAAAGGCTATCATTTCTTAACATTTAGGGATCGTTGTACCACAGTTTCTGACACGTTTTCTTCGGCGACCTATAACTTTTGAATGCCCCGATACATTTTCAATATCAAGACACCAAAATGTGCGCAATTGAATTCCCTTTCCAAAACGCTAAACAGTTTAAAAATCGGACGGTCAACAACAGAGATACGATTTTTTCAAAGTTTGCCTATAAGCCTTATCAGATTATCTCCCCTGAATTTCAATATGCAAATTTTGGCATACCTTCTTCAGGAAATTGTTACAAAAAGACTACTATATATACAACTAAGTATGTATTACTATAGGGGGACCCTTGAATCCAAAACATATCGGCGCATGCGCACTTGAAAGGGTTAGGGTTAGAAAAAAAGATCCGGCTAACCCAAACCCTAACCCTAACCCTAATTTGGGTTAGGGTTAACCCTAACCCTCATATATTCATACGCCAGCCATATCACAACCCTTAATAGTCAGCCTACACCCCAGGTGCCCCCCTCTATATGATACCTAACCCTAACCCTAACCCTAACCCTAACCCTAAACCCTAACCTAACCCTAACCCTAACCCTAACCCTAACCCTAACCCTAACCCTAACCTAACCCTAACCCTAACCCTAACCCTAACCCTAACCCTAACCCTAACCTAACCCTAACCCTAACCCTAACCCTAACCTAACCCTAACCCTAACCCTAACCCTAACCCTAACCCTAACCCTACCCTAACCCTAACCCTAACCCTAACCCTAACCCTAACCCTAACCCTAACCCTAACCCTAACCTAAACCCTAACCCTAACCCTAACCCTAACCCTAACCCTAACCCTAAACCCTAACCCTAACCCTAACCCTAACCCTAACCTTAACCCTAACCCTAACCCTAACCCTAACCCTAAGTCACCACATCGGTGTTAACATGTATATCTATTATATAGTCATTTTTATAAATTTACTGTTTGCAAAAGTATGAATTATTCTAAATACTAAGGATGTTCTTATCCCAGGCATATAACCACCTTAGCCGTATTTGGAACAACTTTTTGGAACTTTTGGTCCTCAATGCCCTTCAACTTTGTAGTTGTTTTGGCATTCGAACTTTATTTATCTGAGCGTCACTGGTGGTTCTTATGTAGACGAAACGCGCGTCTGGCGCATTAAATTATAAGCCTGGTACCTTTTGATAGCTATTATTTGTGTGTGTCTCTGCCCTGTATGTTCTACCATTTATTTGTATTGTAGTCCTGTCCTGTAATATTGTCATTTTAATGTTACATTTGACATTGCCATAAAAGCGAGAAGTTTGGCTAGCCAGAAAACCCAGTTGAACCCACCATTTTTTTCTTAAAATGTCCTCTACCAAGTCAGGAAAATGGCCATTGTTATATTATAGTTTGTGTCTGTGTCTGTTGCATTTTAGTGTTGGATTTCTGTTGTGTCGTTGTTCTCCTCTTATATTTGAAGTGTTTCCCTCAGTTTTAGTTTGCAACCCGGATTTGTTTGTTTTTTTCAATCAATTTATGAATTTCGAATAGCGGTATACTACTGTTGCTTTAATTTATGAACACATCAATAAAAAAGTAAAAATTTCGATCCCCTGTCAATACCTGGCTCAAATGTGTTTTACAGCATATATACACCTCATATTAACCAAATGACATGAGTGCACATAAGCAGCGACTCTGCGTAACTCCAACCATACACAATGGCCTCCAGACCTAAAGAGTATAAATATACAGAATAAAAACGGTGCCTCTGTGCATCCCATTTCTTAATCACTGCATCTGTGTATGCGCAAGTTACTTTGCACGTACCATCACCTCACCATATGTCCTCCAGACCACAGAAATATATAGTGTACATACATCCTATAAACCATTTTAAAATGTAGCTCTGCATTTTGTTTACATATATATATACCATATATTATTCAAATAACATGATTGCGCATTATTATCGCCTCTGTATATGCGCTGGTCGCTCTGCGCATATCACTCTGCGCATATAACTCTGCACATATCGCTCTGCGCATATCCTTTCCATATTTATATGTATAAATTTGAGAATCGAATGTCTGTATGTCTGTATGTCTGTATGTACGTATGAATGTATTTAAGTTTAAACAATTATGTTACGTCCTATGACGTCATGCAGCTTACAAATCATGTCGCCGTTATTCCACTAAAATTTATGCACATGCACAAATACAACATTGTCAATTGAATTTTATTTCCTGTATACATTTCATATCAGCTATGTCTGTACTCATAACAAATTATGTCCCTTACTGCAACTCAGTTGCAGTCTAGTAAAAACCCCCTAACCCTAACCCTAACCCTAACCCTAACCCTAACCCTAACCCTAACCCTAACCTAAACCCTAACCCTAACCCTAACCCTAACCCTAACCCTAACCCTAACCCTAACCCTAACCCTAACCCTAACCCAACCCTAACCCTAACCCTAACCCTAACCCTAACCCTAACCCTAACCCTAACCCTAACCCTAACCTAACCCTAACCCTAACCCTAACCCTAACCCTAACCCTAACCCTAAACCCTAACCCTAACCCTAACCCTAACCCTAACCCTAACCCTAACCCTAATTTTCATCGCGAGGTACATAAAGAATAAAATTATTATGCCGGTAGACAATATTCAAGGAAAAGGGTAAATATTGGCCCAAGATATTGATGAATAAAACAAATATAGCAGCTTGACACTTAAACTCCTTCATGAAAGGCTATCATTTCTTAACATTTAGGGATCGTTGTACCACAGTTTCTGACACGTTTTCTTCGGCGACCTATAACTTTTGAATGCCCCGATACATTTTCAATATCAAGACACCAAAATGTGCGCAATTGAATTCCCTTTCCAAAACGCTAAACAGTTTAAAAATCGGACGGTCAACAACAGAGATACGATTTTTTCAAAGTTTGCCTATAAGCCTTATCAGATTATCTCCCCTGAATTTCAATATGCAAATTTTGGCATACCTTCTTCAGGAAATTGTTACAAAAAGACTACTATATATACAACTAAGTATGTATTACTATAGGGGGACCCTTGAATCCAAAACATATCGGCGCATGCGCACTTGAAAGGGTTAGGGTTAGAAAAAAAGATCCGGCTAACCCAAACCCTAACCCTAACCCTAATTTGGGTTAGGGTTAACCCTAACCCTCATATATTCATACGCCAGCCATATCACAACCCTTAATAGTCAGCCTACACCCCAGGTGCCCCCCTCTATATGATACCTAACCCTAACCCTAACCCTAACCCTAACCCTAAACCCTAACCTAACCCTAACCCTAACCCTAACCCTAACCCTAACCCTAACCTAACCCTAACCCTAACCCTAACCCTAACCCTAACCCTAACCCTAACCTAACCCTAACCCTAACCCTAACCCTAACCTAACCCTAACCCTAACCCTAACCCTAACCCTAACCCTAACCCTAACCCTACCCTAACCCTAACCCTAACCCTAACCCTAACCCTAACCCTAACCCTAACCCTAACCTAAACCCTAACCCTAACCCTAACCCTAACCCTAACCCTAACCCTAAACCCTAACCCTAACCCTAACCCTAACCCTAACCTTAACCCTAACCCTAACCCTAACCCTAACCCTAAGTCACCACATCGGTGTTAACATGTATATCTATTATATAGTCATTTTTATAAATTTACTGTTTGCAAAAGTATGAATTATTCTAAATACTAAGGATGTTCTTATCCCAGGCATATAACCACCTTAGCCGTATTTGGAACAACTTTTTGGAACTTTTGGTCCTCAATGCCCTTCAACTTTGTAGTTGTTTTGGCATTCGAACTTTATTTATCTGAGCGTCACTGGTGGTTCTTATGTAGACGAAACGCGCGTCTGGCGCATTAAATTATAAGCCTGGTACCTTTTGATAGCTATTATTTGTGTGTGTCTCTGCCCTGTATGTTCTACCATTTATTTGTATTGTAGTCCTGTCCTGTAATATTGTCATTTTAATGTTACATTTGACATTGCCATAAAAGCGAGAAGTTTGGCTAGCCAGAAAACCCAGTTGAACCCACCATTTTTTTCTTAAAATGTCCTCTACCAAGTCAGGAAAATGGCCATTGTTATATTATAGTTTGTGTCTGTGTCTGTTGCATTTTAGTGTTGGATTTCTGTTGTGTCGTTGTTCTCCTCTTATATTTGAAGTGTTTCCCTCAGTTTTAGTTTGCAACCCGGATTTGTTTGTTTTTTTCAATCAATTTATGAATTTCGAATAGCGGTATACTACTGTTGCTTTAATTTATGAACACATCAATAAAAAAGTAAAAATTTCGATCCCCTGTCAATACCTGGCTCAAATGTGTTTTACAGCATATATACACCTCATATTAACCAAATGACATGAGTGCACATAAGCAGCGACTCTGCGTAACTCCAACCATACACAATGGCCTCCAGACCTAAAGAGTATAAATATACAGAATAAAAACGGTGCCTCTGTGCATCCCATTTCTTAATCACTGCATCTGTGTATGCGCAAGTTACTTTGCACGTACCATCACCTCACCATATGTCCTCCAGACCACAGAAATATATAGTGTACATACATCCTATAAACCATTTTAAAATGTAGCTCTGCATTTTGTTTACATATATATATACCATATATTATTCAAATAACATGATTGCGCATTATTATCGCCTCTGTATATGCGCTGGTCGCTCTGCGCATATCACTCTGCGCATATAACTCTGCACATATCGCTCTGCGCATATCCTTTCCATATTTATATGTATAAATTTGAGAATCGAATGTCTGTATGTCTGTATGTCTGTATGTACGTATGAATGTATTTAAGTTTAAACAATTATGTTACGTCCTATGACGTCATGCAGCTTACAAATCATGTCGCCGTTATTCCACTAAAATTTATGCACATGCACAAATACAACATTGTCAATTGAATTTTATTTCCTGTATACATTTCATATCAGCTATGTCTGTACTCATAACAAATTATGTCCCTTACTGCAACTCAGTTGCAGTCTAGTAAAAACCCCCTAACCCTAACCCTAACCCTAACCCTAACCCTAACCCTAACCCTAACCTAAACCCTAACCCTAACCCTAACCCTAACCCTAACCCTAACCCTAACCCTAACCCTAACCCAACCCTAACCCTAACCCTAACCCTAACCCTAACCCTAACCCTAACCTAACCCTAACCCTAACCCTAACCCTAACCCTAACCCTAACCCTAACCCTAACCCTAAACCCTAACCCTAACCCTAACCCTAACCCTAACCCTAACCCTAACCCTAACCCTAACCCTAATTTTCATCGCGAGGTACATAAAGAATAAAATTATTATGCCGGTAGACAATATTCAAGGAAAAGGGTAAATATTGGCCCAAGATATTGATGAATAAAACAAATATAGCAGCTTGACACTTAAACTCCTTCATGAAAGGCTATCATTTCTTAACATTTAGGGATCGTTGTACCACAGTTTCTGACACGTTTTCTTCGGCGACCTATAACTTTTGAATGCCCCGATACATTTTCAATATCAAGACACCAAAATGTGCGCAATTGAATTCCCTTTCCAAAACGCTAAACAGTTTAAAAATCGGACGGTCAACAACAGAGATACGATTTTTTCAAAGTTTGCCTATAAGCCTTATCAGATTATCTCCCCTGAATTTCAATATGCAAATTTTGGCATACCTTCTTCAGGAAATTGTTACAAAAAGACTACTATATATACAACTAAGTATGTATTACTATAGGGGGACCCTTGAATCCAAAACATATCGGCGCATGCGCACTTGAAAGGGTTAGGGTTAGAAAAAAAGATCCGGCTAACCCAAACCCTAACCCTAACCCTAATTTGGGTTAGGGTTAACCCTAACCCTCATATATTCATACGCCAGCCATATCACAACCCTTAATAGTCAGCCTACACCCCAGGTGCCCCCCTCTATATGATACCTAACCCTAACCCTAACCCTAACCCTAACCCTAAACCCTAACCTAACCCTAACCCTAACCCTAACCCTAACCCTAACCCTAACCCTAACCTAACCCTAACCCTAACCCTAACCCTAACCCTAACCCTAACCCTAACCTAACCCTAACCCTAACCCTAACCCTAACCTAACCCTAACCCTAACCCTAACCCTAACCCTAACCCTAACCCTACCCTAACCCTAACCCTAACCCTAACCCTAACCCTAACCCTAACCCTAACCCTAACCCTAACCTAAACCCTAACCCTAACCCTAACCCTAACCCTAACCCTAACCCTAAACCCTAACCCTAACCCTAACCCTAACCCTAACCTTAACCCTAACCCTAACCCTAACCCTAACCCTAAGTCACCACATCGGTGTTAACATGTATATCTATTATATAGTCATTTTTATAAATTTACTGTTTGCAAAAGTATGAATTATTCTAAATACTAAGGATGTTCTTATCCCAGGCATATAACCACCTTAGCCGTATTTGGAACAACTTTTTGGAACTTTTGGTCCTCAATGCCCTTCAACTTTGTAGTTGTTTTGGCATTCGAACTTTATTTATCTGAGCGTCACTGGTGGTTCTTATGTAGACGAAACGCGCGTCTGGCGCATTAAATTATAAGCCTGGTACCTTTTGATAGCTATTATTTGTGTGTGTCTCTGCCCTGTATGTTCTACCATTTATTTGTATTGTAGTCCTGTCCTGTAATATTGTCATTTTAATGTTACATTTGACATTGCCATAAAAGCGAGAAGTTTGGCTAGCCAGAAAACCCAGTTGAACCCACCATTTTTTTCTTAAAATGTCCTCTACCAAGTCAGGAAAATGGCCATTGTTATATTATAGTTTGTGTCTGTGTCTGTTGCATTTTAGTGTTGGATTTCTGTTGTGTCGTTGTTCTCCTCTTATATTTGAAGTGTTTCCCTCAGTTTTAGTTTGCAACCCGGATTTGTTTGTTTTTTTCAATCAATTTATGAATTTCGAATAGCGGTATACTACTGTTGCTTTAATTTATGAACACATCAATAAAAAAGTAAAAATTTCGATCCCCTGTCAATACCTGGCTCAAATGTGTTTTACAGCATATATACACCTCATATTAACCAAATGACATGAGTGCACATAAGCAGCGACTCTGCGTAACTCCAACCATACACAATGGCCTCCAGACCTAAAGAGTATAAATATACAGAATAAAAACGGTGCCTCTGTGCATCCCATTTCTTAATCACTGCATCTGTGTATGCGCAAGTTACTTTGCACGTACCATCACCTCACCATATGTCCTCCAGACCACAGAAATATATAGTGTACATACATCCTATAAACCATTTTAAAATGTAGCTCTGCATTTTGTTTACATATATATATACCATATATTATTCAAATAACATGATTGCGCATTATTATCGCCTCTGTATATGCGCTGGTCGCTCTGCGCATATCACTCTGCGCATATAACTCTGCACATATCGCTCTGCGCATATCCTTTCCATATTTATATGTATAAATTTGAGAATCGAATGTCTGTATGTCTGTATGTCTGTATGTACGTATGAATGTATTTAAGTTTAAACAATTATGTTACGTCCTATGACGTCATGCAGCTTACAAATCATGTCGCCGTTATTCCACTAAAATTTATGCACATGCACAAATACAACATTGTCAATTGAATTTTATTTCCTGTATACATTTCATATCAGCTATGTCTGTACTCATAACAAATTATGTCCCTTACTGCAACTCAGTTGCAGTCTAGTAAAAACCCCCTAACCATAACCCTAACCCTAAACCCTAACCCTAACCCTAACCCTAACCCTAACCCTTACCCTAACCCTAACCCTAACAAATTATGTCCCTTAGTGCAACTCAGTTGCAGTCTAGTAAAAACCCCCTAACCCTAACCCTAACCCTAACCCTAACCCTAACCCTAAGTTTAAACAATTATGTTACGTCCTATGACGTCATGCAGCTCACAAATCATGTCGCCGTTATTCCACTAAAATTTATGCACATGCACAAATATAACATTGTCAATTGAATTTTATTTTCTGTATACATTTCATATCAGCTATGTCTGTACTCATAACAAATTATGTCACTTAGTGCAACTCAGTTGCTGTCTAGTAAAAACCCCCTAACCCTAACCCTAACCCTAACCCTAAGCCAACATATGCTTAAATAAACCTTAAGGTTACACGAAAAGTTAACCTTAACCTTAACCTTAACCTTAACCTTAAATAATAGCCAACATTTGCTTGAATAAAGCTTAAGGTTAAACGAAAAAGTAACCTTAACCTTAACCTTAACCCTAACCTTAACCCTATCTTTAAATAATAGCCAACATATGCTTATATAAACCTTAAGGTTACACGAAAAGTTAACCTTAACTTTAACCTTAACCTTTATCTTAAATAATAGCCAAGATATGCTTGAATAAAGCTTAAGGTTAAACGAAAAAGTAACCTTAACCTTAACCTTAACCTTAACCTTAACCCTAACCTTAACCGTAAGCCTTATATAATAGCCAACATATGCATAAATAAACCTTAAGGTTACACAAAAAGTTAACCTTAACCTTAACCTTAACCTTAACCTTAACCTTAAATAATAGCCAACATATGCTTGAATAAAGCTTAAGGTTAAACGAAAAAGTAACCTTAACCTTAACCTTAACCTTTACCTTAACCTTAACCCTAACCTTAACCGTAAGCCTTATATAATAGTTAACATATGCATAAATAAACATTAAGGTTACACGAAAGGTTAACCTTAACCTTAATCTTAACCTTAAATAATAGCCAACATATGCTTGAATAAAGCTTAAGGTTAAACGAAAAAGTAACCTTAACCTTAACCTTAACCTTAACCTTAACCCTAACCTTAACCCTATCCTTAAATAATAGCCAACATATGCTTATATAACCCTTAAGGTTACACGAAAAGTTAACCTTAACTTTAACCTTAACCTTTACCTTAAATAATAGCCAAGATATGCTTGAATTAAGCTTAAGGTTAAACGAAAAAGTAACCTTAACCTTAACCTTAACCTTAACCTTAATCTTAACCCTAACCTTAACCGTAACTTTAAATAATAGCCAACATATCCTTCAATAAAACATAAGGTTAAACTAAAAATTAGAATTAAAATTGACCTCAACCATAAGCCTAACATCTTACTCCTACATGTACCTATCTCGATAACGATCAGTCATACAGTCACCTTAGACAACCTTGAGTATTCCCCACGGCTACCACTGTTATGATATAGCCAACGTATCTTTAAATAATGCTTAAGGTTTAACGAAAAATTAACCTTAACCTTAACCTTAACCTTATCCTTTACCTTAACCTAAACCTTAAATAATAGCCAACAAATGCTTAAATAAACCTTAAGGTTACACGAAAAGTTAACCTTAACATTAACCTTAACTTGAAATAACTACCCTATCCATCTATCAAAAAAAGAATAAAATAAAAGGGAGTTAGCTTCTTGTTTCTGTTGCAAAACATAGCTAATACACACTTGCGAAGATGTATTACATTGGTAAATGTACCTTTCAGATGAGCCTTAGTTGTAAAAACCAATGCAGTAGTAAGAAGAAAAATTGCAATGTTTGCAACACGTGGTACTTTTGGGTCCAAATATTCAAGTCAGGAAGATTTTTTTGGACGAACGAAATCAGATTTTTTCGAGGAGCGAAACTCGATAACCGGAAGTCAATATCCCTGCAAATAGTGGTGATGTTATCTCCTACGACCTTTCGTGCTTTACAAACTTTCACATTGCAGCAATCGAAACGCTAACACCGATTTTCAGTTTGCAAGCCCATGGGTGTTATGTTAAATTAGAGGTCGCGATTATGAAAGCGATGATGTGTTCATAATATAACTACTAACATTCTGTACAATAAAAGATATAAGGCAATAAAGTGAGATCGAGATGACAATATCTAATCCGTCATTTTGATGGCATCATAATGTCACACTAGATTTTGCGTCTCACAGGGTTTTGACGAATTCCTGAGTGTATGCATGTATGTATGCATGTATATATGCATACATGTATGTATGTTTGTATGTTTGTATGTATATATGTATGTATTTATTTATTTATGTATGTATGTATGTTTATATGCATGTATGTATGTTTATATCCATGTATGTAAGTATGTATGTATGTTCCAAAAAATATTTTACGTCGTTTGACGTCATGCAGCAAAAAAACCAGAGACATTTACTCCGTAAATTTTATGGACACCATCACGAATTGGTTGATTCATACGATGTGACTTTGTCCAAACTAACAAAGGACATTTTTATCACGTGTTAGATTGTGGTTTTCCATTACGTCGTCTGATCTTTTTAGTACCGAACGTGACTTATTCCCGATTGTGACTGTTTAGCTGTGTGTGAATTCGCATTGCTATAAGACGTGTCACGGTATTTTTCTATCCAAAATCCATGTATTAAGTTTTGATGTTTTATGTGTCATTCTCATCGGATTTTGTCAAATGTCTTATCGTTTGTATTTGTAAATCTTATTTTTTGTTTGTTCTATTCTTATGTTACGGTAAAGATAATTAATCACCCAGTTCATTTATAAGATTTTAGTTTGGGTCAACTAAATTTATACGATGTACTTGGTTTACAGTTTGATTTAGAAGAAATACCGACATAGCTTGATAATACAATTAATTATCTAATTACTACCACAATTTTATATAAATAAGTGTTGTAATTTTCATTGTTATTAGTACATGTTATATCAGTATTACAAACATAATCTTGAACTCTATCCTATTTTTGTGAAATTTATAGAAATTTAAATGTGACGTCACCTGGCGTTGATTTCTTCGGTTAACATATAGGACGTTGTTCGGTTGTGCCTTTTTTATGTGCTGATTTAGGTTGTTTTATGTATTCGTTTTTATTCTGTAGTTAGTCACCACATCGGTGTTAACATGTATATCTATTATATAGTCATTTTTATAAATTTACTGTGTGCAAAAGTATGAATTATTCTAAATACTAAGGATGTTCTTATCCCAGGCATATAACCACCTTAGCCGTATTTGGAACAACTTTTTTGGAACTTTTGGTCCTCAATGCCCTTCAACTTTGTAGTTGTTTTGGCATTCGAACTTTATTTATCTGAGCGTCACTGGTGGTTCTTATGTAGACGAAACGCGCGTCTGGCGCATTAAATTATAAGCCTGGTACCTTTTGATAGCTATTATTTGTGTGTGTCTCTGCCCTGTATGTTCTACCATTTATTTGTATTGTAGTCCTGTCCTGTAATATTGTCATTTTAATGTTACATTTGACATTGCCATAAAAGCGAGAAGTTTGGCTAGCCAGAAAACCAAGTTGAACCCACCATTTTGTTCTTAAAATGTCCTGTACCAAGTCAGGAAAATGGCCATTGTTATATTATAGTTTGTGTCTGTGTCTGTTGCATTTTAGTGTTGGATTTCTGTTGTGTCGTTGTTCTCCTCTTATATTTGAAGTGTTTCCCTCAGTTTTAGTTTGCAACCCGGATTTGTTTTTGTTTTTTTTTTCAATCAATTTATGAATTTCCAATAGCGGTATACTACTGTTGCTTTAATTTATGAACACATCAATAAAAAAGTAAAAATTTCGATCCCCTGTCAATACCTGGCTCAAATGTGTTTTACAGCATATATACACCTCATATTAACCAAATGACATGAGTGCACATAAGCAGCGACTCTGCGTAACTCCACCCATACACAATGGCCTCCAGACCTAAAGAGTATAAATATACAGTATAAAAACGGTGCCTCTGTGCATCCCATTTCTTAATCACTGCATCTGTGTATGCGCAAGTTACTTTGAACGTACCATCACCTCACCATATGTCCTCCAGACCACAGAAATATATAGTGTACATACATCCTATAAACCATTTTAAAATGTAGCTCTGCATTTTGTTTACATATATATATACCATATATTATTCAAATAACATGATTGCGCATTATTAGCGCCTCTGTATATGCGCTGGTCGCTCTGCGCATATCACTCTGCGCATATAACTCTGCGCATATCGCTCTGCGCATATCCTCTCCATGTTTATATGTATAAATTTGAGAATCGAATGTCTGTATGTCTGTATGTCTGTATGTACGTATGAATGTATTTAAGTTTAAACAATTATGTTACGTCCTATGACGTCATGTAGCTTACAAATCATGTCGCCGTTATTCCACTAAAATTTATGCACATGCACAAATACAACATTGTCAATTGAATTTTATTTCCTGTATACATTTCATATCAGCTATGTCTGTACTCATAACAAATTATGTCCCTTAGTGCAACTCAGTTGCAGTCTAGTAAAAACCCCATAACCCTAACCCTAACCCTAACCCTAACCCTAAGTTTAAACAATTATGTTACGTCCTATGACGTCATGCAGCTTACAAATCATGTCGCCGTTATTCCACTAAAATTTATGCAGATGCACAATTACAACATTGTCAATTGAATTTTATTTTCTGTATACATTTCATATCAGCTATGTCTGTACAAATTATGTTCCTTAGTGCAACTCAGTTGCAGTCTAGTAAAAACCCCCTAACCCTAACCCTAACCCTAACCCTAACCCTAACCCTAACCTTAACCCTAACCCTCATATATTTATACGCCAGCCATATCACAACCATTAATTGTCAGCCTACACCCCAGGTGCCCCCTCTATATGATACCTAACCCTAACCCTAACCCTAACCCTAACCTAACCCTAACCCTAACCCTAACCCTAACTCTAACCTAACCCTAACCCTAACCCTAACCCTAACCCTAACCCTAACCCTAACCCTAGAACAAAGATGAAATAGTGTCGCTTTTAATTGTTTCGCGACATAAATATTAGTAACCGTACACTTATAAATCTCTCAATTTGTGTCAAACCATTCATTCTGAGATTCAAATAATGATGCCGGACCAGAAAAATCAGGAAGAAGGGAAGATATTGGCACCTTTTGTTGATACCGACAACAAATTTTGTTATTTAAACTTGTTTTCATTCCCATTCAAGGTCAAACAACCCATCAGGATGTATTTAAAAGTGCTCAATTATAAGGCCAGTACCAGAATATCATTCAAAAGAAGAAATATTGGCTCTTTTTATTCTTGTCGACAAATGTTTTAGTATAACCGTAGACTTACGAAGCGCTTAATTTTTGACAAAATTTTCATCGCGAGGTACATAAAGAATAAAATTATTATGCCGGTAGACAATATTCAAGGAAAAGGGTCAATATTGGCCCAAGATATTGATGAATACAACAAATATAGCAGCTTGACACTTAAACTCCTTCATGAAAGGCTATCATTTCTTAACATTTAGGTGGAGCACATTGGATCGTTGTACCACAGTTTCTGACACGTTTTTTTCCGCGACCTATAACTTTTGAATGCCCCGATACATTTTCAATATCAAGACACCAAAATGTGTGCAATTAAATGCCCATTCCAAAACGTTAAACATTTTAGAAATTGAACGGTAAACAACGGAGCTATGACTTTTCAAAGTTTGCCATGTACACTTCCGTGTTCCATACTACGTCTAATATGTAAACAAATACCCATGTGTTCTTTATCGACCTATAACTTTTGAATGCCTGAACTGATCTTCCAAACCTAGACTGCACAATTTGCCCAATTGGATGTCCTTTCCAAAACGTTAAACATTTTGTAAATCAAACGGTTAAAAACGGAGCTATGACTTTTTCAAAGTTTGCCATATAGCCTCCCGTATTCCTTACTACGTCTGATATGTAAACAAATACCCAAGTCTTCTTTAACGGCTATACACATTTTATTTTTACTATCAAGTCAGCACAATTTCCGCAGTTAAATGTCCTTTCCAAAACACTAAACAGTTTATACATCGGACCGCAAACAACGGAGCTACGATTTTTCAAACTTTGCCTATATTCCTAATTGGATTATCTTCCCTGAATTCAAATTTGTGTCACACCTTGTTTGAGGAAATTATTACACAAAGCCTACTTATAAAGCACTCAGTACACATATGCTAATGGAATCCTTGTATCCAAGGCATGTCGCGCATGTGCACTCACACTTTATAAATAAATAAATAAAAATTTTAACTATAATTTAACTCTAACACTCCAGCATTTATCAGACCAGTTAAAAAAAAAAAAAAAAAAAAAAAATATATAATTTAACTGAAACAGTCCAGCATGAGGCATAAAAGTACTTAAATATCATATAAAAGAAGAAATATTGGCACTTTTTATATCTGTCGACAAAGTTTTTAGTCTCCATCCACTGAAAACTATAAACCAAAAAGAATAAAATAGGATGCCGGTATGGAATAACCTTGAAAAAGGTCAATGTTTACACCCTATATTGATGAGTACAACACATATAGCAATTTGAAACTTAAAATCCTTCAGTCTAATGTCTAACAATCAATTTTGAGGTACAAAAAGTACTCAATTACCAAGCCGGTACAAGAAAGCATAATACATCCCCATAGACGTTCCCTTTTCCAAAAAATTCCGCTATTCTGTTCAATACAATAAAATAGACATGTCTTCCAATGGTATGCAGTAATAACGTTCGAATTGATAATTTCTCGATTGAATATCTTATGTACAGTATAACATTTGTGTTGTACATCTGTCAGACTAAACATGAGTTTCCGTTCTTGCAAAGAAAACGATGCTGTCCATAATAAATCTTTTTCTGGTGACAAAGGATGACCTTTTTTGACAACGAAGAATCCGAGTGAAGACAGCTGTTGAACCATACTATGTGTCGGCAATCCAAACAATCTGTCGCGGGAAATCCATTCCTGTGCAAATGTAGGCCATTGCTTGCAGCGGCAACCTATATTGTTATCTAAGGATATACCATAGCCTTTCGTTTTCATAGCGGGTTTATTTTTTTTTGTATACAAGGTATAACCACCTTGTATACGAACTATTTCATGAAGAACTATTCTTTCACATTTGTCAATTTTACAACATTGACTAATAAAGTTCTGTTCAACTAACATTTCCGAATTGTACAACGTGCATGGCGTACCATATACTAAGAGCTGCAGTTTGAAATATCCAGCTGGGATATCTATTTCACTTATAATTAAATATGAGTTTCTGTCTAATAGAGGTCCTTTTATTTTTTCGAAGACAATATAATCCTCAGGACATTTTACCACGTCATCGTCATGTTTAACACCTGTCAATTTAAACATGTTCTGAATTAAATTTGCTCGACTCCAAACTACTGATATCATACAGCAACTTTGTCAATAGAATTGGAACCGAAATTAACATAATTCACAAATAATCCAGCATATTTATTCTTAACAGCAAATCTTAAGTATTTAAATTAAATATTTATAGGAATATATTACGGATTACAAATGTGTCGAGTTTTGTGATTTGATAACAACATCGAGATGTCAGTATGTTTTCAGGAAACTGTAGGGGTATAGACAACGTTTGTATCCTCAATTGAAACCTCAAAAATGTCATAATAACACCTGTTACCATGTGACGTAGGCAAAAGCTATACAGAGCTCAGAGGCTGACAAGGGAAAAATAATGACGTGCATCCGTCAGTTATACATTTTTATTACAAAATCACGCAATTTACACTTCAATTACTAAACTTTTGTGTTTTAAAGTGTTATTATAAATTATTACATACACGATAAAATTATTTTCACAGCCAATTATAAAATCCTCTATGTATGCGGAACATATTAGGTTGGGTTTTTAAATACACGTGTTGTAAAAAAGAAGCCATACACACATACAAACACACAACATCTAAAACTAAAAACTTTTTTGAAAATATTTTCTTAACGGAAAAAAGATTGTCAAGATAAAAAAAAAATGATTCATTTAAATGGAGTACTCAAACTATTAAAACAGAATAAATATGTAATGAATATACATTGTGCATTGTGAAATGTTAACAAAAAGCTATACTGGAAAAACTATTAAGACAGGGGTTATCAGTAATATATGTGTAATTCGGGTATTAGACAGAGTATATAATGTGCCATTATCGGATAGTGGCTTATATATAGATTCTAACACTGCGTCGAGTGTGATACGATAGTTATAGGCTCGCCGAGCGTTTTGAATATTTAAGATTTAACTGTCGAGAGTGCATAACTATCGTATTACACGAGATTTGGTGGTGGAATCTGTTTCTCTAATGATTTATCAACAATATGCAGTCAAATGTATTTCTTCTTTCCAAATGATCTTCAAAAAGATGTGTTCGTTCTATGTGACGTCCTCAGGCATGGTTGCCTTTTTTCATGCCGTCACAATAGGAAATTCAGAGGAAAACAAGGAAATTCGACGTCATAATCAAATTTTGACCAATGAAGAATATAGATCAAACGAACTACACGTTGATTAAATAAAAATAATCAACATGTCAGAAAAAGGATAAATCGTGTAAGAATTAGAGAAATCCGCTTCCCCTTTATCTCAGGGGATATAAAGCCTGTCTGAGACCTGAATAACATATAATATGCCGACCTTAGAAGAAAAAAAACACGAAATCAACTAAAGCTGAATATGGAAATTTATCTCGAATCACAACAATTAATAACCACTCATCAACAGTACGCGATTGATATGTATTGTCCCTAGGCTTGTTCTCTTGACATTAACCGTTTCAAATGCAATAAGCATATGGTATATGTTAAATAATATACCTTGGTAATTTTATGCCTAATTTTAATTTGTTGATTTAAAGTCCAAGATATCAATACAAAAAAAAAAAATGTAAAATGCATGAAGCAGAAACAAAAGAATAGAAGAGTAACAGAACAGTTAGCTAGTCTGGACAGTGAATGTCTGTTACAATTGAGACTTATACGTGCGAGGGTTATCGCATTCAAACTTGTTTAACCCCGCCACATACTATATCTGCCTATACGAAGTCAGGAGCCTGTAATTCAATGGTTGTTGATCTTGTGTAGTGCCGTTACACCACTATCTTAGGTCAAACCACAATCTAACACGTGGTAAAAATGTCCTTAGTTAGTTTGGACAAAGACACATCGTATGGATCAACCAATTCGTGATGGTGCCCGTAAAATTTACGGAGTGTCATTTTTAATCTGTTCTCCTCATAACTTTGTTGGAGCAGTTTCTGCGTAAGGAGCACACTCCTAGGGAATTATTTGTTTTTACCTTGATGACAAATCAAAACCTAACTGATATTTAATAGCTGCCCACAGAACAAAATGTTCTAAATTTTATGAGATTAAAGTCAGAACCTTTTATTTCAATCAATATTGAAGAATTACAAAACATTACCTGTACATAAGAAGCTATAAACAGCATCAAATTTCCAACTTGCAACATTTTCGTACGAACAGGTGAATGTAAATGAATAATCCGTAGACAACGTTTTATATATATAGCTTGTGTACAGAAACAGTTTTTTAATATAACAAAATGTATCATCGCAAAATGATGTATGATATCGTGCACAACAAACATACATATCCGGTAGGTAAAGAGGTGCGTATTTGATAAATGATTAGTTTATAGGAATAAGATTTTGCAAATTGATGCACATTTTGATCTGTATAATCGGTAAACGAAACCGTCGACGAATGAAACACCAGAGACATTAATAAATGAATTAAATTTAGTTGCTCATAAATCAACGAGTTCTCTAATATATAGTTGTAGCCTTACAATAACATGGGCACTTGCGACCTTATTATTCTAAATTGGCGATCATAATTCTTCAAAGACATTACTGTTATTCGTTTTACAATAGTAGTATATTAACTAAGACTAAAACAGTTTGAAATGTCCCGAAAACACTCAAATATTTACAACAAGCGTCGTACGTCAGAAATAACGTAGCAAATAAGACTGCATTTAAGTTTTCCGTTGTTTTCGTTGTTTTTTTTATTTATGTACTTGTTTACTATTCTGTTCATATTGCTCAATTCATTTTAAGATAAATCTCAAAAATATCTACTGCTATTTAATAATAAAAGAAATGCACATTGATATGCCTGTTGTTGTTTTATTGGTTTATTTGTTGTTAATAATGATATTGTTATATCATGCTTTTACCCCTACCAGAGGAGTTTCTTGTTAAGCAGCTAGCTAATTTAGAATTGAATGACACAGTTTTTACATTTTTTCAGAAATGAAGAACTTTGTCAGGTAGTTCTTTAATCCTGCTTAATATTTTATGTAGAAGAAAAACATTCTTCTGTTTATATAGCTGATAATGTAACAAAAATCTTAATTTCATATATATATAAATATAGTTTTAAAATTGATAAATGAATTCATGTAATATTCTCTCATAATTCTGAATAGAATGACGCTTGTATATGTTTTAGTATGTAAGGTAGATAGGGTGTCTTCCTCCATCTTGGATTTTGAAATACCAGAAAACAATCGGTCTAGTTCTTTAATAAAAGGTGCAAATTTTGAGAGAAGTAGGTAATTCATGTGTAAGAATTTTCATTTCTATATAGAAAATGACATATTTTATCATATTTATGGTTGTATTTTACAAAAAAAACAGAATACTTGTGTTTGATTCTATTTTTTCCAACTTTGCCTCATAAGGGGAGGCAACTCAAATGTAAGGGCAGATAATTCAGATCAAGTTACTTTTACAATAGAATGTGTTAGGAATTAACCTATTTTATTATGTAGCAAGAAAACGGGTCCCGTGACCCCATTTTTTCTTTTTCTTATCTGAAAGCATACTATTAGAGCTATCTTCTCATATTTTATCTCAAAATTCTATGGTGTAGTTTTCGTTTTATGGCAGAAAATTGGGTTTTCCATGCATGATCTATACAAATTCTGTCAATTGTGAACAACCTATAGCGTGAAAATAAGCCCCGTGACCCATTCTTTTTATTATTTTTTTTTAAAAAGCATGATATAAACTACATTTTGGCAAATTATTAAAAAATTCTATGGATTATAATTAAGACAGCCCATCTACCTTAAGCTACTGATATTTTAATATATACTTGTACCAAGTCAGAAATATGACAGTTGTTATCCATTCTTTTGATGTGTTTGAGCTTTCAATACAATTTTGATTAGGGATTTTTCGTTTTAAATTTTCCTCGGAGGTCAGTATTTTTGTGCTTTTACTTTTTTACTATTATTTTTACTATACGCTATGTTTTATATAAGTTTTCGAATTTTTTATGTTATACAAGTAATGAGACAATATTGAATCTGAATCTATTGTTTCTGCAGGCCTCTACAATAACTTTTTTTTCAACTTGTCCAGTAGGACAAGTACATACCAAAACTTACTTGTCCGAATGAAATTGTAACTTGTCCAAAAAAAATCTTAATAATAACCTTTTTTGCATTTTAAGTTGATTCAAGGAACAAAATGAATTAAAACAACAGACATGATAGAACAGAATTTGATTTATATCTTTTGAAATACTTTTCAAAAATATGAGTTGAGAACAACTGAATCTAGTCATGTCACAGGACTTAGGTTCTAGCTTTCTTCAATGCCAAAGTCTCATCATGCTCTGCACATGAGGCACCGTCTGATAGGCCTGTCAATGTACTCTCATTGGATTTGTATCTTGGTTTTTAAGTTGAAAAAAGTTTTTCAATCTAATTAAAATTAAATCCTTTAATTGCTCCCGTTCTGATATGTCGCGCATATACTTGGAAGCTGCTTAAATTGAAAACTACAGGTTATCTGTCATCTTTAGGATATACAGTCAGATTACAAAATTTCAATTTTCCAGTATCATAATATTTGTACAAGAACTATTCCATGTTCTTTGACGATCAAATTATTGTAGAGGTAGTACCTTACAATCAATCTGGAGGAGAAATTATATACAACCTCATTGGAATGAGATGGAAATTAACATTACTGATCTGAAAGTCTGCATGGAATGAAATGATGTAGTGAATTAGATATTTGTAGTCTTTTTGTGTACAAAATGTATAAAAATGAAAGTATTTATGTTTGTACTGCCCCCATTGCTAGCATTTCGTCAATCGTTAAAAGGCAGAGGGGAAACTCATATAATAATAAAAAAACTCTATTTCAATAGATGCTTCATAAAAAGTAAGATAACGTTTAATTTTGATATGACTTTGGTCTACTGTGGGAGTATTTGCTGATTGTTCTTGACCTTTTTCCAAATTTTTAGTATAATTTTCAAAAACAAAAAAAGAAAAGAGGTATTGGATATATTTTATTTTCTTAATTTGAAAAAATGGGTGAGTACAATGTGCAAAGATTCATGTTAAGGACAAGAGGTATATATAAATTTAAAACAAAGACGAACTACAATGACCAAATATCCATGTAAGCAAATAATCAATTTATTTTCTTTTGTTCTTTATATTTTACTTAGTGATAGGAATTTATTATCATAAGTTATCTATGGATATAAAAAAAGAAAACCTGTTAAATGTTATTTGATAAACAATCAATAGATACTGGTGCAATAATGCTTGTTTTAGAAGTTGACACATGCTGTGTTTGTCTACACAGTAATTCAACACACTAATCAGCATTCATTAGCCATGCTTAATTAAACCTGTAATTTATCATCATAATATATCGTATCAATCATGCAATGTAATATTCTATATCTTGGTGTTAAACTACATTTTTGGGGAATGAGGGTAATCCATAGGACCAATAGCTTCAAATTTGCAATATCTTAATTATTTCTTTTTATTCAGTATAAATGGACATAATTTTTTCACAATGTCTTAAATTTATCTCTCAACCCTTCAGGAGTAACTATTTCATCATACTTCAACACAAAAAAACAAATATATGAACAACATATTCCTCTTATATATATTTGTTTATAACAAATTCTTTACTTTGTTATCATTCAATGTTCATAATAACCGCCATTTTGTTGATTAGCTTAACCTGGGATGCTGGGTTGCCATGTGTTGCTAATGGGGGCGGGGCATACCAGTATATAATGGAAAGGTGTATTAATCATGTCTATTAAATATGTCTCCTATGGTGCCAAACTGTCTATTAAATTTGGAGCCCAATCATTTCCGAGCTGGTGACAACTGTCTTGAAAAGTTACCTTATCTACAAAGGGCATCGCTGATTCCGATCAGTAAGACTGGTTTCCGAGAAAAGTATGCCTTTAACCTCTTAAAAAGTACCCGACAAAGAACCAGTTTTAAAGTATCGAATGCAAGTAAACATGTCAAATTAATACTTGTTTTTATCATCTTTTCTTGTTTTTTGTATATAATTACTTTGTTCATCAAAGTTGGATTAAATTTATTTTCTGCAGAATAATTTTACTTGTCCCGTCGGACAAGCTTGATATAGCTTTTACTTGTCCGACCTTTTTTTCCTCTGGTACCGGACAATCGGACAAGCGTTATTGTCGAGGCCTGTTTCTAGATTTCAGTCTTAGAAATGTCGGAAAGAAACAAAAAATGTCGTGCTCTATTCATGATATCAATTGACCACGTGTTCCTAAACACAGTGGTTGACAAGAATCTAGTAGCATCTGCTTTAACCACAGTGTCATTATTATTGTCAATAACTATATATTGTAGATCTTCTTTCCTGTATACAAATAATTTTAATTAATGAAATGTTGCATTTTCATATTTTATTTGTCAAACCAACCTTAAGTGAATTATGTTTAAGGATATATAGCAAATAAAATGATAAATTAAAAAAAATCATTAAAACATACTTTTGCTTATATTATTTTCTTATAAATGTGTACTTACATTTACATATGATCGCACAATGTCATAACATACACATCTCATAAAAGAGTTTTAGTGGTTAAGAAATGGTAAACAAAACTACGTGGCGTTTGCATTCAGGACCCAAAGAGCAGTATGTGGTTTATAACTATTGTCACCAGGTCTTTTTCTTTTCTGTGCAAAATAAAGACTCCGGTTTCTTTTTGAAAGATGGTTTAAGACACAACCAAAGATGGTACAAATCGAGAGGTTAAATCCGATCTTTTTTAATTGAAGAATTCCAAGTTCTCTGTGCTTTATAGAATTCATGCAAACGGCCTGTTCACATTTTTGTACATTAAATTCATTGCTCATTTTTTTATTCTCTCAATCTGCATGGAAAATTTGTCGTTTGACATAAGGGATCATAGATTTATTCTTACGAGGAAGCTCCGAGCATGCTCGGAGGATGCTCGTAGCTTTTTAAGTAGGCTCTTCTTAGCAGTTTATGTGACAATAATTATCATGTCTCATTAAGATGTCAATCAAATCTACACCACTTCTATAATAAGGAAAGTAAAGCATTATAGAGGAAGCTCAATTAACACCTGTGTAAACATCTGGTCTATTCAAATACATTTTGCATGAAATTTTACAAAACTATAAAATATATTAGAAATTCTTCAACAGTAATGTGTAATGCTTGGAAAGAAATCTCAAGTCTCCACAGAAAGTAAAAGTCATTTAAATATTTTCTTGTTATATTTTATAATCATTCCTTTTTATACGACCGGTCGTATATTGGTATGACGTTGGCGTCGTCGTCGTCCGAAGACACATTGGTTTTCGCACTCTAACTTTAGTTTAAGTAAATGGATCTCTATGAAATTTAACCATAATGTTCAATACCACAAAAGAAAGGTTTGGATTGAATTTTAGGGTTATGGTATTAACAGTTAAGGAAAAAGGGGCCAAAAAGGGGCCAAAAATAAGCATTTTTGTAACTTCCAGACATAACTTGTGTGTTAGTGTATGGATCTCTCTGACATTGTACCACAAGGTTCCATATCACAAAGGGAATGTTGAGATTGATTTTGGGGGTAATTGCCTCAAAATTTTAGGAATTAGGGGCCAAAAATGGGGCAAAAAACAAGCATTTTTCTAGTTTCATGATAATAACTTTTGTGTAAGTGTATGGATCTTTCCGAAATAGTACTACAAGCTTTCATATCACAAAGGGAAAGCTGGAATTGAATTTGGGGGTAATTGCCCAAAACGTTTAGGAATAAGGGGCCAAAAATAAGCATTTTTCTAGTTTCCAGACAATAACTTGTGTTCAAGTGTATGGATCTCTCTGAAATTGTACTTCAAGGTACCATCCCACAAAGGGAAGGCTGGGATTTGAGTTTGGGGGTGATGAATCATAAAGGGGTTCAAAAATTTGGGGGAGGGATTTTTTTTCTTAATAATTTTCCATTTTAAATTGGTTATTTCTGATTTATATATAAAAGCAAATAATATTGATATGGTTTGAATAGGTAAATTAAATTTTTTTAAGTTCTTAGACCACATTCATTCTGTGTCAGAAACCTATGCTGTGTCAAATATTGAATCACAATCCAAATTCAGTGCTGTATCAAGCTTGAATGTTGTGTCCATACTTGCCCCAACTGTTCAGGGTTCGACCTCTGCGGTCGTATTAAGCTGCGCCCAGTGGAGCATTTTTTTTTTATAATCAAAAATCAAAAATTTTATATTTAGATGATATGATTTGAATAAAGTTTATACTATATAATAGGCTACATAAAAGTTATCAAGACGCAAACAACAGTCAGGTGGCGATACTAAACAAGTTATTTTTTTTAGTTACTTATAGGTTGCAATTCTGTAAATATAGACAATGCAATTTCCCATAGGAACTCCCTTTGCGGCTAAAACTGTGACACTTTTACTATGAAGTTTCGTGAAAAATTATATCCCAGAACGGAAAGTTTATATGCACTACTATTTTATTCAAAGGTCAAAATATAGGGCTGTGCGGCATATTTTCAACATTTATATGCCCTGAACTTCTAAGAGTTTAAACTTATACTAAAATTCTATACTACCCTTACCTTCATATTTGGACCTCCTAAGAATTAAAATTTAGGCGCTACCATGTTTTTCTATACTGGTTACATTCCCAAGTGATGTCTCTATGAGATGAAACACAGAGATCATAAATGGAAACCAGTACATTAACAAATTAACATATCTATGAATATTATATATCTCCCCAAAAGAGGCGTGGTTTGAGAAACAGCTGTATTCACAAAGTGCAACCTATACAAACATTTTTTCAAATAGAAAACCTTCTAAAAACACTTTTTCTCACAACAATACTTATTTATCAGAATTATAGCCTTAAGGAAATCACTGCATATACTCTAAGTTTCCTTTTACAGTACATTTTATACCCCTACCCCTGTTTCAGTTTTTTAAAGAATTTGAAAACAAGACTTTAACCATTGCCAGCTTACCCTATGTGCATGTTTTCTGACATGAAATGTCTAAAACATGTTTGAAACTATTCTGATAACAAATTGAAAGCATTTTAGAATACTATAAATGTATTGTTTAGTAGTTAATCATTCCAACATTCAAGATTATACAAAGTATCCAATCCTGCCTGAGTCTCCAGTCCACATCTTACTTTATGCCTATTTGTCAATGAAAGTTCACAAATTCTGTCTCAAATGGTCAGTTAAGAATTCTTGTCACAACAGTATCATCTCTAACCATATAACTAACATAAGTTAGTTAATGTATGAACTAGAAGTGTCTAAACAAAGCCATATTTGCAAAATTGTATTTAAGAAGATATCAGTCTGGTGCATAACTTCACTAAAAGTTTGATAGAAATGACTGCTTACATCTTATGTTTGCATAACTTTCCAGCACAGTTATTGTTTTGTTTACAAAAGACCTTGAAAATAATAAAATCATAGCATTTACAAGTTAAATTATCTGTTTTATGACCCAGGGTAGGCATTTTTTTCTGTTTTTTGCCCCCTGGGGCCTCACATTTCCTAAATATTTTCCTTGTTTCTAGCAATGTGGAGTATTAAGTATATATTTAGGATAGAACACACTATTGTAAGTTCTATTGAGGTCTTTTTGTAATTCTAGCTTGTACTTTTTAATGCCGCGGTCACAAAAAAAACACATTTAGGTGTTACGGCTTACTTTTGGGTTATCGACAGGGCAAAAATAACCCAACAAAATTATTTCGGAAGGATCAATGAGTTGCAATGACTGCGAAGAGTAAATATAAACACTTCTAAACAATTTAAATCACAAATAGGCATATATCATGAATTTATTTTGAATTCAGGGCTTTAAGTAAACCATGCATACTGTAAACTGTGAATTTATGCTGAGTCATCATAGTAAAGGCTCAGAATTCTCTCAATCTTCATGAAAAATTTATAAAACTTCATATTTGAGTTAAATTCTTTAAAATCTCTGAGATAAACCAGATTTTGTGAAATTCTGTATGTTCTATTTTTAACCCTATATAGGTTGCAATTCTGTAAATATAGACAATGCAATTTCCCATAGGAACTCCCTTTGCGGCTAAAACTGTGACACTTTTACTATGAAGTTTCGTGAAAAATTACATCCAAGAACGGAAAGTTTATATGCACTACTATTTTATTCAAAGGTCAAAATATAGGGCTGTGCGGCATATTTTCAACATTTATATGCCCTGAACTTTTAAGAGTTTAAACTTATACTAAAATTCTATACTACCCTTACCCATATATTTGGACCTCCTAAGAATTAAAATTTAGGCGCTACCATGTTTTTCTATACTGGTTACATTCCCAAGTGATGTCTCTACACAGCCAAATTTTGCTCACGTGAAATTCACGTGAATCTCATTTCACATGAATTTCACGTGAATTTCACGTGAATTTAATGTGAATTTTACGTGAATTTCACGTGAAGTGATTTCACGTGAAGTGATTTCACGTGAAGTTCACGTGAAATTTTCACGTGAAATTATTTCACGTGAATTTCACATGAAATTTTTCACGTGAATTTCACGTGAAATAATATTAATGGTGTCCAAGTTGAAAAAAATTAGCCCAAACCTAAAACTTTTGTTAACCGCTCATACTTTGTATAACAAGTACCGTATATTCCATTTAAAATCTTAATCTAATTTAAAAATTATATTTTCACGTGAAATTCACGTGAATACTTCACGTTAAATTCACGTGAAACATTTCACATTAAATTCAGGTGAATACTTCACATTAAATTCACGTGAACATTTTCACTTTGAATAAACATGAATAAAAGTTCATTTGAAAAATTTATTTTACTCTGAATTAAATAATAAATTCATGGTGGAAATTTAACATTCTCAAGATAAATTTTTGTAACATGAGATACAAATTCACCTGAATTTTACAAATGCTAATATTTATTCAATTTTCTCTTTGTAAAATTGAATTATTTCAAAACTGTAATGTTTTATTTTGGTATGAATTATCTCCCTTGGTAGTGGATTAAATGCAACTACAAAAAATTGATGGTTTTAAAAAATATTTTCTGTCACTGTCACCTTTCTCTATGCTTTTTTCAAATTCCTAGATGCCTAGTTTATATTAATGAACTAATGTGATTTATTAGTAATATTTTGATAGTTATCAATTAGTAAATTTAATTACTTTCCCACATTTTGTCTTCTTTATTTTTGTACTCTTATAGAACGTGGGAGGTAACACCTACTTATGCAATAGATTACTTTATTATAATATATTCTTTACTTCTTCAATAATTGCACAGAAAAAATGAATTACATAATAGTTATTGAAAAACCAGTCATTATCCTGATATATGGACTGCCCAAAGGACAGTGATATTGACTAAGACAGCGATAATGACTGAGCTATAGGCGATGTCATTATCGCTGTCGCAGTCAATACCACTGTCCTACGGGCAGTGCATGTATCACGATAATGACCAGTTCTTCAATAACTATTATGTTTATTTCATTTAGGAACCATATTTTAAAAAATTCTCATAAATTCAAATTATTCAAAACAAACTCAAGTTATTGTACGATTTCTATAGGAATGAGTGAAGACCAGTCATAGTGATAACAATAAGTCACTACCATTCATTTAAATAAAATTTTTCAGTATATGAAAACAAAATAAAGTTTTCTATAATTTTATGATTAGCAAAAAAATATGGTAAACAATTCAACAACTTCGATATAAAATTAAATTCAGGAAAAGGTTTTATTAAAGGGACATCTCTCTAAACAGAGAAACCACGCCCCACTAGTCATTAACATGTAAAAGTCTGTTAACGACCGGTTTTCCGATCCGTTTTTTTCTGTTACAGACCGATAGAAATTATTACTGAAGAATAAAGAATGTCATGTGGCCCCTTGTTATCCAATAAGAGAAGCTAATTCTTAACCGATATGGAATAATAACAAATAGCATTTACTTCCAAACCTGAGTTATCTCCCTTTTTTCTGAGCATAAAACTTTTCCTTCAACCTAAAAGTCAATAAATTAATTCCAAATTTTTCTTCAGTGAAATAATTTTGAAATGTTATGCTTTGTGTTGCACAATTTACATACAATTGAATCATAAATTCATCAAATGATTAATATCAGCAAAAATATATATTGATTGATTTGAATTTATAATTCAGGAAATACCAATTCACTCAAAGTCTACACATACCATTCCCGTTACATATTTTTTTTCTTAATTATAAATTTTAATTCTGTTACTATTTTGTTAAATTTAACTAGTTTTGAATGAGCTATCAACCTTTTATATGATTTTTTAACTATAATTTCTGTATCAATTTATTTGGCCTTTATATAGAGCAAAATATTTTTTGTATATAAAAGCATATCATGCAAAAGGTATTTTAACACACAGTACATTTTTTTTAAAGATGTCTTATACCATTTGAAGTAACTCCTAGTCCTATTTGTAATAAAGGGAATCTCTGTTAAAAAAAAACAGTGCTTTGCATAACTTTAGCTCACTTTTATGATTGAGCTTTGCTTATTGTAGTGATTTTTAGTTGTCTAAATCCTTTTCCTTTGATCTCTGGTGAAAAGAAGTCTTATTGGCAAATACCACTTCTATTCTAAAGACTAGTAAAATTTTCTGCTTTGAACCACACTTAAATTCCAAAACATATAGTTCATAAAAATATAACAAGCTGAGTAAAGATAAAAAATAATTTATTCTGTTCAAAATTTTGTCTGTAACCTTATTGTATGAAGGTAGAACAATGTAGTAAAAGTGTCATCTACATAGCATTTAATTATTTTAGACACTATTTAAAAAAATCCACAAGTTGTTTTTAGGTAATCATTCATATAAGTAATGAAATAAAATAGATACATAATTAAGGTTAATTTTAAGTAGTTTATAAAATGGTTGCCTTTGATTGGTAAACTAAATATTGATCTTGTTAAGGGCAATTTAATTGTTATGACCTGTGAAATAATGGTAAAAAAAGGTAAATAACTTATTCAAAAAATTAAAAAAGAAAAAAACAATCCTTATATTTGAACTTCAAGCTTTCAAAAGTAAATTTGATTGTATTGCAACAAATAAATAAAGCTGATGCATAGAATTAATCTTTTGAGCAAACCATATATAACTTATGTTTACAAATGTCAATCACCAAATCAATGTCAACTACAAAACCTGAATAATCATAAATGACTGGTTTACAATTTTGTCATAAAACAATTATGCAATGTCTATGTATAATAAGTAACTTTTAAACTGTATTAGAAACATGAAACAATGAATAATTGTGTGTCAATTAAAATAATTAGACTGAAACATAATCCCACACAACATACCAATTTGACTATGGTGGGTTAAGCTAAAATAGAATTGGCCTGTTGCCTACTAAAATTAAATTTATTTTGATATAACCTAACCTGACTTTTTATTAGTGTACAATATAATGAATTATTTACAGGGAAACAACAAAAAATCAACTAAACCTGCTTCTATGACCTTAAATCTCACATGAGTTCTGTAGACATCCTTTTTGGGATATATTAGGGGGAAATTTACTACAGTTATCAAAGATTCATTCACTAAGTGGGCTATAATTCATTCACTCTTACATTATATTATTTTTGTACCGGTAAATACTTTTGCATTCATAATATCTTTAATGATATGTTGCTCAATACTTAATATCCAATATATTTTTGCATTTAAGGAATGACTGTAATATTTTTTCTGTCTATGAAGAAATAACATCAAAAATGTAGTGCACATTGAATAACCCGCGTAGCGGATTATTTTAAAGTGTGCACAACATTTTTAATGTTATTTCGAATATTAGACAGAAAAAATATTACAGTCATTTCTTATAATTTAGTTCTAAATTCCATTTTGAACCGGAGTAAACCATGAAAAAACGTTGATGACGTCACGGTCACATGACAAAATTATGTCTATGAGCTGATAAACAAAACAACGTCAGCCAATCAGAAGACACGTTACATCCAAAATTAAATTATTTAGGAATAGTTAAAGTTAAAACTATAACCAAAATAATAACTTATGTCTTAAACACTTGTAACACTATGCTAAATGGTGTATCTTGAATGTTCCAATATGGAAAACTTTAATAGAATAAAAAAAGTTACATGTCAAATCAATTGTCTTTTTTTTGTATGTGTGATAATTTGTTACTTATTTTCACTAGCTTAACAGACTGATAGGTATTAAGAGTAACAATCCAAACAAAAATTTATCTGACAACAGATATGTAGCAAACTATGCAGCCATAAACATGATTTTCATATAACAAATTTGTCCACAGAATGACTAATTCTGCATTTATTGACAATGAAAATATTGTGAACAGTTGAGTGTTTGATGAACTGGCATTTCACATTTTGCTGCTCCTGTTCAACTTTGCTAGGTAATGAGCCCTCTTTCAAAGTACATCTGCCACCCTTACAGTCATGAATAACATGCACTGGTTGTAGAACTCTTGATACTGTTATTACATCCATCAAAGCTTCAGTAGTCAGATTCTGAAATGTGGATAGGGATGGCACCAGTTTTGTTTTCCGTAACAAAACCATCTGGTGGTTATTACCTTTCCATGAAATTTCAATCAACTTCTCAATCTGTCCAATTTTATCCTAGTAAATAAAATTAAAAATATTTTACTGCAGAATATGGTGTATTTTTGAATTAGTTATACACTGGTGAACGATTGTTTTTACAGGGTGTTTTTCTGGGGCCTTCTACCAAGCCTTGTACCAATCAATTCAGTCAAGCCTCTGCAACTGATATTTACAGTCTATTCTTATGTTGTGCTGTCCCATTTTAGGTAAAGGTTGCCAGTTCACTTAAGAAATAATTCTTTCATGCCATGCTCTATAAAATTGAGAATGGAAATGGGGAATGTGTCAAAGAGACAACAACCCGACCATAGAACAGACAACAGCAGAAGGTCACCAACAGGTCTTCAATGCAGCGAGAAATTCCCGCACCCGGAGGCGTCCTTCAGCTGGCCCCTAAACAAATATATATACTAGTTCAGTGATAATGAACGCCATACTAAACTCCAAATTGTACACAAGAAACTAAAATAAAAAAAAAATACAAGACTAACAAAGGCTAGAGGCTCCTGACTTGGAACAGGCGCAAAAATACGGCGGGGTTAAACATATTGTATTTGTCAATATCTAATGTGGACAAATATAATGCCTACCCATGTTAAAATGAGCATAGAGCATAGCATAATAGAATTATTTCGATTCTAATGGGAATTTTGGGAACTTTTTTAATAATAAGTGGACCTATTATACACACTTAAAATGTAGCCATTTTGATTAGAAGAACCAAAAAAGTTATAGAAATCAACATTTTGACAATAAAAAAAGAACAGACACATTTAAACTTACTTTAAGAATGTTTTTATTAAATTTACTAGCGAGCAACACCAACAAAAATGTCCAGTTTGATCTCTGGTGTTCAAAATTCAACTGACGTTAAAATTTCAATTGTGACGTCAATCACGTGCAGCCCATGTTTTATTGGAATTAGACCATGGCTTTGTATCAAAAGCTTAAGAAGTATGTTGTATAAGAATAAAAAAAATGAATCTCTCCAAATTGTTAAACTGCCTGTCCAAAGATACGAGCCTGTAATTCAGTGGTTGTCTTTGGTTCATCAGATTTGTGGTTCATATTTTTATATATATTTTTCAAAAATTGTATTGGTACAAATAACTGTTTGTTTTTTTGTTTCATTTTTTTTAAATTTTTCATGTCATGGCTTTTAGTACATGACTTCAAAGTATCTGTTTTTCTTGTGACCTGTAATTGCTTTTGTCTTTGTCTTTTGAACTCTTCTGATGGATAGTTGTCTCTTCAACAATCAAACCATATCTTCTTATTATATATAGAATAATGGCATTTTTGTTTTTGATACTGACTTCATCAGCAAGAATATCATGCGAATATCAATGAAGTCGTGTGCATTTCATTGAAAAATTGAAGCGGATGGACAAGATCATGTAAGGTTACTGCACTGATACATGACATCATTGCCGAATATTTTCGAGTATCAAGTCTTGTCTATGATAATGAAAATATTAGGCAGTGAGATCATAGGGAAAATGTTCTAATTGCCGATAAATACGAATATTAAGCATATTTTATTGTAAGAATATTTTTGTTAATCTAATTTAATTTCTAATTGGTCTTGAGATGGAAAAGGGGATGCTTGTGCACAAGTAAGACTGGCTTAATTATAATCTCAGTACATTCATTCCTTCCATGCAATTTTTGGGGCCCCTTATAGCTTGCTGTTCGGTGTGAGTCAAGGCTCCGTGTTGAAGGCCGAACCTTGACCTATAATGGTTTACTTTTATAAATTGTTACTTGGATGGAGAGTTGTCTCATTTGCACTCATACCACATCTTACTATATCTATTTAAACTTCATTGTTGTAAAAACAAAATGAAAAAAAAATAAAAAGTACATTTCTCAGCATGCAATAAACTATTTCCAAATTCCCGTTGTAATTAGAGCTCCTTTTTTTGTTATCTCCCATATGAGGGACATAAATTTTTATTAACAATAGAGTGCTTGCAGAAAGAGCAAATTTACCTGTGATAAAAGGATTTCCGCCCAAAACAAGGAAAAGACTTGCCAGAGCCTCGCATTTCCACGTTTCTAAGCCTCATCCTTATATCGTTTATATGTCAAGTCAGTATACTACTATTGTCTATGTATTTGAATCGAAATAATTCCTTAATGTCATGCTCTATGATCATTTTCACATGAGTAGGCATTATAATTGACCATATTTCACACCTCACTAAAGCTCAGTGTAAAATACTGACAAATATAATGCCTACCCATGTTAAAATGAGCATACAGCATGACACAAAGGAATTATTTCTTAGATCAAACATTATTGCCCCAATATTTATTTTTTTCTATCTGAAAATAACCCAATAAAAACATACTGTATCATCTTCATCCACATGATATAGAACAAAGCTGTCCACTTTGGCAGTCTCCCCTTGCTTGGTTAAACAAGACTTGTATTCTGATAATTTCAGATAATTACTCCCAAGCAAACCTGGATGGCCACCACAATTGATGATTGCTTGCAGAATCTGCACTTCGTATCTATTCATTAAATCATCACCATTCTGCAAAAGTATATAAATAATTATTGAATTATCAGTTTTAAAAGTGACAGTGAAAATAGTGTATACTATGTCAGCTCATTTGAAATTTGAAATCCACACGACATATAACGCCTGAAATATGAATAAAAGTATATTCTAAATTTATACAAATTTTTTTGTCGAATTTGATCTTTTGATTTAGATCTAACCTCTGATTTGTACTTATATAATCAAAAAGGTGGGTGCTGCATGTGGAGAAAATTCTGCTTATGGTACACTTCTTCAGCCCCTGAGATCAACTTATGTTTTTGGTTGGGTTTGTGTTGCTCAGTCTTTAGTTTCCTTTTGTGTTTTGCTGTTTGTCTTTTTTGTGGTTTTTTTTCTGGCATTGTCAGTTTGCTTGTGATTTTTCAGTTTGAAATATTCTTTTAGTGTTTCTGCCTCTCTGAGTCTCTCGAGTATAAACTTAAGCTATTAAGACAATTAGTTAAAGTTTCATTGCTTCATTCTTTGTATAGATGCAGATATTTTGATTCTTAGTGATATTTTGTAAAATCTTATAAAGTTAAACATTTTTAAGTCTTTGATTATTCAGTTCAAATTACATCAAATTTGTATGACCGAAATTGTCAAAATTTTAAACAAGGGTTCCAAGTGAGACTTATAGAAATCATTTGTTTTCATATAAGAAAAGAAGGAATTTATCTGACTCACTGGATTAATCTTTACAAAGGCAATACACAGATTTATATAAAATGTATTTACCACTGTTGGTCTTCGTACCATTTTCTTCAATCCATACAGATTTTCCTCAAATTGGCTGCTAGCCATTCCTAGGAAATTCAGAATTTTTTTATTTTTTCCAAATCCCATTATCTTTCAGCAGCACATTTCCTAAAATGCAAAATTAAAAATAAACACCAAAAATAAGAAATTCCATGAATATCCTTTTAACAACAAGCTTAAATGCATTATACCTGTTTTAAAAGCATCAATACATCTTTCATATTAAAAAAGCCATAGATTTAAAACTTTGTTCATTATTTTAAATTTCTAACAGTATTCTCAATTTTAATGCAGAAAACAACTTATTTTATAAACCAACAAAAACAATCTTTTTTTGTGTAAAAGCAGACATTCTCATTGAAATATTAATTTTCTAAAACAGTATTATCTCATGGAAAATTGTTGCCAATCAGATTTTTATCTTTATAAAATTCTTATCAAATACTCCAATGTTAACAAAATTTAATCGGACAATTTGAAAATAATTACATTATCCCCGCTATCCCAAATCAGGAGCCTCATTTTTTATTCTTGTATGTTTTTAAATTTTAGTTCATTTATATGTCATGTATGTTTAGTAATGACATCCATTTTCACTGAACTGGAACACATTTTTATTTAGGGCCAGCTGAGGCCCACCTCCAGGGACAGGATTTTCTTGCTGCATTGAAGACAAAAAAATATTAAAAAAAGCTTTTTATAAAACCCAATTACTATAAACCTGCATATGTAATGTTTCTTCAGTATAAATGTGAGTCGTTGACAGTGAAAACTGATTTCATTTAATCATTTATAAGCCTTATTAATTAGAAACAGGACTATGTAATCAATTAAACTAATTGCAAGAATCAGGTATTTTTTTTATTTAAATTAACAGATGGACACAGATGGACAGAATACAATTACCAGTTTTGAGAATCTGGCATAAATCCTCCTGAAATTACATGCCCCATTAACTCATTATTGACGAATTGTGAGGCTGTATCCCTTGATCTTGCGTGACCATTTTGGTGAGCAATACTACTCCTGACAGATTTGTGGTTCTTCTCGAATCCATCTTCAGCATATTGCAGTGGATGGCCATGCCTCTCCATATCATCAGCCTAAAAAGGTTAAATCTATATAATTTATCCCTCTTTTTATCGAATTTCATCAGTAATTAATTCATTGATTTACAATATTAGCTGTATAAAATATTCTCATATTACTGCATCCAATGTAAATTTGTCAATTTATGTCTCTTCAGTGATGTCTGAGGCCAAAATATTTGTAACTCCAAAATCAACTGTATATATAGTTGTTATTGATAATAAAAACTTAAATTCATAATTTTACTTTCAAATTTTTTGTCATTAAATTTGTAGGGGTCACTTTTTTACTGGTAATCAGTAATTAAAAAATAATAAATGCACCTACTAATTTCATAATGTACAGTAATACAAATTTGTTGAAAAGGTTATTAAAACTAAAAAGAGACCAATAGAATCCTGTTATAGCTAACCAGGCAGTACAGGCTTTGCTCATTGTTGAAGACTGTATGGTGACCTATAGTTGTTAATTTCTGTGTCATTTGGTCTGTTGTATAGAGTTGTCTCATCGGCAATCATACCACATCTTCTTTTTTAAATAAACAAAAAAGACACTGTTACATACTGTTCCAATCTGAATCCATATAAAAATTATGACATATGTTAGAATTTGTGTTAGTAATAACATTATTTATTATCAACATCTTAAAATAATTAATTCATGAAAATCAAGTTGTAAAATAAGGATTTACAACTTGGTCCTCGTCTCTTTAACATAAACTCTTTATGCAATGTACTATATCTGTTAATAAATTATACTACTTATAACTTTACCAGATGTACACATAAGTGTGTTTTCCTTTTTCTGCCTAGCTCTGGAATATTCTGTTTCAATATATTAAGATATTCATCCAATTCCTGTTCTATCTTAACTGTGTTTTCCTTTTTAATCATATGTTTTGAAATCTGTCAAAAAAGAGTATTCAGAACATTTGAAAATCAAAATATTTTGATATTTTTCACAGATGCAATCAAAACCAAATTTGAAACATATCTGATATGTCATTATACAATTGTTGACTTTTGATGAGGTTGATACTATACAATTATAGCCTTTGTATGAGGTTGATACAAGGAGCTATTGACCTGAAAAAAGTATATTAACTGAGGACGAAGTCTGAGGTCTCTTTACTTCTGTGGGTCGATATATCATGTATTGACCTCATTCAAAGTTTATAATTGTTGTATTATTAATTTCCGACAAAATCGTCAGTGTAAGTTATTCTATTAGATGATTTTGATGGAATTTTATTATTCCATATTGTCTCCTAAACAATAATAACATATTAGTTTTCATTTCATTTATTTTTTATGTTATTTTTGTACATCTGATATATTTGAAGATTTTTTCTTTAAATAATCGGTCATAAATATACACTTTTTAAAACTTTTAACAATATCATGAAATTCATTACATGACGTCACAAAGTATATCAGTTTTTTTGATAATATAAAAATAACTGTGCAATATGCCTTTTGCTATCCACTGTTTTCTATCTACCTTCAAAAATATAGTTTAACTTGTGACTAGTCCTGAACAAATCTAGTTAGTTAAAATATATGAATTAATTATATTATACAATATTATTTATATGAGGTCGATACATATAGAATAATACATGGCAAAATCCGTATCGCATGCTGTATCACCACGAGAAACCAATATCAGTCCCGAGGGCCGAAGGTCCCGAGGGCTGATATTGGTCGAGTTGTGATACAGCATGCGATACGGATTTTGTCATGTATTATTCTGTTTATCGTATATTTTAATAGAATCAGATTCATGGGATATCCATTTTTTTTTAAATCGTCCGAAATTATAAGCTAGAAAAGACCATTATGATTTTCCTGTATTTTTCCAGCTGACTTTTTTTTTATAGACTTCCTTATTTGCTTAATATCCACATCGTAATGTCCCCTATAACCTTATTTCATTCTCAATATACGTTAAAGACCATGTATTAAAATGCATCCACTAATGATACTGTCCTATTATGTCAACTAAAATTAATATTTATCAAATAAATATCATAAGATGTAGAAATGTTTAAAGTTTTATTGTTTATTTGGCGATGATATTATTCATGATCATTATAATTTTCTGACGAGGTGAACAGCAAGAAAAATATTTCTTGAAAAGTTTGCTATCTATTCTAACCAAATTAAAATAGTAAAAATTTGCTTTTGTGTTTAATCCATTAGGTTATGAAAACAAACTTCACGAAAATTATGACCAAATAAATGTCAGATATTTCTACACCTTATTGTATCTTTATTTTTATTATAAAAATCGCTTGTAAAGTTACTGGGTAATAATTTTTGGAAAAATATCGATTTTAGATGATATGATAGGACATTTCTTTTTTATGTGGGAACTCATTTTTTTCCAATGCCAGGAAATACAAAAACTGGACGTCATAGGTCAAACGTTGACGTCATTTGAATTATGACGTCATGCCAGGTATGCGATAAGGGGTATGCGATAATGGTTTAGCTATGCGATACGGGATATGCGATACAGGGTAGGTGATACAGACTGGAAGAAAGAAACTTTAATAGATATACAAAATTGCTGTATTTTGTACTAAATATATGATAAAAGGATATATTGACCTGAAAGAAGTATATTTTTATCTCTCAAAAGAAATCAAAAGGTATGAACAGTTTTGGGTAATGATAGCTGTATTTATGATATATGAGTTATTGACATACCATTGCAAGTTTTTCTAAAACACACAAATATTTCTTGGGCAATCCTGCATATTCCATGTTTAAGACTGCTATTTGAAGCTAAAATATAAAAAAAAGTCATTTCTAAGTGTTGTCAAAAATATCTGCAGTATATGCTCAAAAATTGGGACAGACACATACAAATGTGAAAGTTTTAATCACTTTTATGCCCTTCCCTAATAATTTGTCAAAACACTTTTTTTACAGCACTATTTTATGACTAAAAATGATACATATGTACAACAAATAAAGACTCTTTTTGTTAAATATTAGTGGCCATGAAAAGGGCAGCTTGTGAAAGCTATCCTCGGCTGAAGATGGATTTCAAATACAGGTTTCTTTGTCACTCCAGTCCACAAACTTCTTACTAGAACTTTGAAATTTTGTGTACATATAGTTCATACTAATCCTGTATGAGTTTTCCTACAGTCGTGTTTATCCTTAGTCAGCTTTGGGTGGTTAGTTTAAGCATATGTATTGGTCTTCAAGGATGATTTTGAACCATCAATATTTTTAAAATACTCACATAATGTTTGTAATATTTCCCTTGTCGACTGTCAATATATTTGAAAAAGCTTCTATGGATTCTATAACTAAAACCAGACTGATCAATGCTGTCAAGATGTAATTCCAGAAGATTTTTCTGATGCTCATTTAGGGCATCCAAGGAAAACTGTTAATAAAGAATAAAATTATTTGGTGTGAATGGTAAATTTTGATTGGTTGATTGACATCAAGCAATTGTTTAAATAAGACACTTTGTTACCCACCTGAAATATCTTAAGATTGGTTTTCTCATATATCTTTTCTGCCCCAAACTAACATAATATCTTTCAAAAGATTTAAAATTGAATAATAAATTTTTAATGATTTAGATTTTAGCAACATTTGTATGTGTGTTGAGTTGTCTACAACACTAAATTTTTAGCACTTAACTCATCTATTTTTCAGGAGATAACTTTATTGTAACATCTTCACACAGACAAAACATGGTGTTTACTGTGCCAAACTGACACAGTTTACCTTCTAACAATCTAGGTATAAATCACCATATAATATGACTCTGGTTAAGTTTTATTCATCATATTACAAACAAAACACAAAATTAACAATAAACTTCCTATTGAAAACAACTATCGACACAAATACAGTTAGTTTACATCATTTCTAATATTCCTAGAGTTATACAAATGTTTGATTTGTTTCTCACAGACAATTTGCCATTTGTTTACCCTTCTATATACTCACTTTTATTAACTGCTTTGCTAAGCCTAGGTATAAGAAGTGCAGAATTCCTATTGGTGTGTCCCTGAAAAAGTTATTTGCATAATAAAATATGAATTAAAGTATATAACATTTGATTAATTAAAGAACTAGCATGTGTGGATCTTCTAGATCAATGTACATCAGTTTAAAAAGGCTCTCAATAGACTAATAGTAGATCTGATAACTCTGATAGCAATTAGAAAGACATTTGAAGATATTGTCTGCCATGTTGACAAGTATTCTATGATGGCTAGATTTATTTGTGAATATATCATATGGTGTAGCATTCTACTGTTTTCATTGAATTGGATATGACGATCCCATGTTTCATAAGTTATTTTACGTATCTGAAGCCTTGTTTCTATTTTTACTTATATTGACACTATGTTTCTATTTATATGTATATTGGTGGTCAATATAAGAAATCTGTTGCTAAATTTAGATTTATGACGTCATGACGTCACACATAACAACCATGGAGGAAGCGCCGCAGCAGACAAAAAAGTATTTGCGAGTTTATCAGA
Organism: Mytilus californianus; assembly: GCF_021869535.1. Lineage (NCBI taxonomy): Eukaryota > Metazoa > Mollusca > Bivalvia > Mytilida > Mytilidae > Mytilus > Mytilus californianus. The sequence goes on from NW_026262754.1 coordinate 53,558, forward strand.
AGAAGATATCAAGAATTTATGTTAAATGCAGCCGCTGAGAATACAAGAAAGCTTACGCAACAAGCTATAAAGTTGTTCAAAGAATATTGATATTTTCAATAACATGTTAAATTATTTGCAAAATACAATTTAAACTTTGAACATTGATTTTGAGTTCAATGTGATCTAAATTTATCTATGAAAAATGCTTGTAAATATCAAAAATATATTCTGCTGATTTCTATTCATATCAATTTTCCAACAAAAAATGAGTTAACATACTTGTGGGTATCTAGGTAATCCCATAAACAATTGTCATATTCTTTGACTCCAGTTTGTCTCTGCATTGTCGTCCTATCCGCATGCAGCTTTATTCTCTCCATGGTTCTTGATGTTGCCTCTTTTGTTCTCATATCCCATTTCTTGAATGGATCTGAATCATCAGCCTGAATTATTTTGGTTATAACAATAGATAAAAAAAAAACGTCTTTATGAACTCATTTTGAAGTATTTCATTAAAAGGAGTAAGGGCCTTTGGTTTTTTTTTGCCCCAAATATAAGTGAAAACTGAAAAGTTACCATAAATATTCTAAAAAACATATTTCTCAATTATCAAGTGACCTTGACAACAAACCAGCACAAAATTTGTATGTTTTGTAAAATTTCATGATTTTGATAGTTTTAAGTCAAAATTCAATGTATATATACTAAACTGAAAAGAATGTGCACACCCAAGAAACAACCAGAATTTAATACAGGAAGTTGATATAATTTAAAGGTATCAAAAATCATTATGAATACAATACTTTCTAAAAGCCACACTTACAAAACATTTTGGACAAAATTTGTTTGCAGATGGACCCAAGTGGTTACATGCCAAACTCATCATCTGGTAGTCTGTCACAATAAGTGATATATCAGTTATCATTATCACCTTTTGTTTTAGGACTGCATCATATGTCCCAATTCCAAACCTGAAAAACACATATAGTTAAAATATATATATATTGACAAAATTCCATCTTGTACTTATCTAAATATATTTTTAAGGTGGAACAAATTATAATGCTTGATAAACCTGAAATATTATACTGAAGGACATATCTGTAAATTTCATAGACAATATTTTTCTTTACAATATCACAACTATTTATAATCACAGATAAAGTTTGTAATATTTTGTTAAAGTTGACAAAAAGAAATAAAATGAATGGGTCAATCTTCAAACCCTTTTGAGTCCCCTACAGATTAAATCGAAAGAGACTTCAGATTTGCTTGCCATCCGACCGTCTGATGATAAAAAAGATTAACACATTCTTTTCCATATCAACCCATTTCAACCATCGACTTACACCTCAGGATGATATGGGGGTCTCTGGATGATACCTGGGCCTGTATGGAAGAGGCCATTTCTTAATCTATATTTGAACCTACTCCTTTATATGGCACATGTGCCTTTTTGTTTTGTTTTTGTTTACAAACAGATAATCAAATTGTACTTTTTCTGAAAATGTGGATGCTTAAATAATACCTACTGCTTGCATTGTTTAATGTCACTACATATTGGTGACATAAGATCTAACATGGACATTTTATCTGATAGCCCAAGAAACATCACACTTTTGCCTTTGTTCTTTTAATCAAGTGGAAGACCAGAAATCTGCCCTTGTACAGCATGTAAAGGTGCCCATCTTCTAGACTGATTTGCAGACAAGTCATCCATAAAAAGGTTTATTGGCACAGAAACAACCGGCAAGCCTCTCCACAAAGTTGAACATTGCAAAGTTCCCTCTTTTTCCTGAATAAATGGGATGAAATATACAGCATGTATATGATTATATAGATTGATTTTTTTTTTAAAAGTATGAATAGGTCAACTACTGACATGTTGCTAATAATTCATCATAAATTGATAATGAGCAAATGGAGGAGCTGGGTCAAGTTCATACAGTGGCGGATCCAGAGGGGGGCGTAGAGGGAGTACGCCCCCCCCCCCCCCCCTTTGCTTGCACTTTTTTTTTTTGTAAAATGATTAATCAGACTAGACTTCGCGAACTTTGCCATTTCCTGTGTATTTAAATTTTATGCGACAATTCTTTACTTATGAAGATATTTTTCGCTCGTATTTACTGTAATATATTATTGATTATGTCAAAGTCATGTGATTCGCTACGGTGGAGTTGACCAGTACGTCGAAAAAAACGTCACTCAGTCATTTTGAAATTCAAATTACAGTAACACATTGCTTAGGCTGAGGATGACAAGAATGACGCCTTCAAAGCGACAAAGTATTGAGCAAGAACGTATTGACTTTTCTTTCACAATTCTACCAAACAGAAAGTAATACTCTATTACACTCTGATGAAAGTTCCACAGCAATATTATTTACCTACGAAAACATGTTTAACCCCACACACCCCAGCCTATTAATAACATTGCTGAATAGTGATCCCCAATCAGTAAGCTCTATATATAGATTTAAAGTCTAAGGTACGGACCATCTGATTTGAGGGGGCAGTCTGAGATATTTTAGAGAAAAAATTCTGACCCTGATTTTTGCCTTAAACAAAAATTCTGGCCTTATCTGGATTGAAAACAATAATCTTGTCCACTTTTTTGCTATTAGAAAAAAATATTTTCAACAAAATTATTTAGCATTAAATGAACATGATGAATAAAAAACGGGCGTAACTTTTTTGGGGGGGTTGCATGTGAATCTCATATCTGACCGGAATGTCTGTTTCGCCGAACTGATATACTGAATACTTTTTTCAAGGCCCGGCTGCAACCTGCCTGCTGGGTGTGGCCTATATGTCTCCATGTGTCGACCGTCATTCACAACTTCATTGTCATTTCCGACTCATTCGTAGCCTTTGGTTGATTTGGAACCCCTCACTTACCTTGTTGGTTGAAACATTTCAACCAAACATTTGGATAAAAATTGCTTGTTTGTCTTTCTTCGTGTCGGTCATATTGTAAATTTCATTGAATAGCCGTATATCTTGTTTACAACAAGAAATCTGTGAGGTTATGCTAACTAACCATACAACAAACGAGAATTTGCCATGTCCATTTATTACTGACAAATCCCACATCAAATATATTAATTAGTACATAGCTTTGGATCTTCAATCATTTCATAATGGACAGTTAATGGAGAGAATACCGCACCAAAAATGTCCAAACCCTACACTTTAACTATAAAATGCATTTTACACTTATTTTATGTTTTTTAGCCAAAACAAGGACCAAAAATGTTTTCGCCTCGCTCCGCTCTGCGAACTTTATTTTTACGCCCCCCTTTCCAAAATCCTCAATCCGCCCCTGAGTTCATATGGATTAAATTTATCAAAAGAGGTCTTGAGGAAGATAAAGTCTTCAGACCTTATACTATTCATCAAGATCTAAATCATAATATACAAAAATTTTATTTTTAATTTATTTAGCTTTTCTTTGGCCTCGTCCTTTTTCAATTCGCATCAGCTGTACAAGTAACCTATATCAAATCATACACAAAAAAAATACATTAAAAGTTCTAAGGCCTGAAATAACAGTATCTCTAGATCTAGGGTAATAATAACCAAAATGAAAGCGATCAACAAGTAACTGTAAAAAAGAGAGGTTGGAGTTGTACTGAATTTGAAATGAACATTCTTCAAATATACTTGTACAATAATTTTGTAGCAACAAAATAGTATGAACATTGAAAATAATTGTATTTCAATTATACAGAATTATGGAAAAGATAGAAGTTGATAAAAAATGACAATGAGACATAATGCATATGCTTCTTGTATACATACCTCTTTTGAGACATAACTCAATTCCCCATTTAAAACTTCTTTAAATGATCTAATATTAGATACATCAAATATTTGACAGTCATCAAGGGGTACTGTGCGATATTTATCCATCTTTACCAAACAACTACAAGTGAAAAACAAACTTTAACATGTTGCACTTCTAGTTCTAGTTTATTCTTGACATTTAATATAAATGAAGTAAAATACATATTATGTACACAATGAGCCATCTTCCAAGAAAAAGATTTATATAATAATTAAAAGATAATTGTACATTCCAGAATTCAATAAATTGCTTCGCTGAGCGCAGCTGGATACGACCGCAGATGTCCAACCCTGAAAAGTTGAGGTCAAAATGGACACGATGTTCACGCTTGATACAGGTCTGTATTTGGATTGTAATTAAATTTTTGACGGATGATAGGTTTCTAACACAGAATAACTGAAGTAAAATATACCTTCAAATTGGTTATATGATTTGAATTTATATTCAATTTTTTGCTTTTGTGCAATACGCTATGCTGTTGCGAATTGACCTCCCCCCCCCCCTCCCCCCCAAAAAAAATGAAAAATCTGAAATGAGAAAAGTTGTCATCCCCTCCAATTTTTTTTACCTCCACCTTTCCCTTATTCCCAAAAAAAATTCTTTCCCTCAAGATATGGTCAGTATCTCAATTCAAATTTCTAATGGAGTTTGCAACCATAATTACCCATTTAAATACATCATAAAAATTATTGTCTGGAAACTACAAAAATGCTTGTTTGTGTCTCTTTTTTTGGCCCCTTATTCCTAAACAGTTGTGACCATAACCCCCAAAATCAATCCCAACCTTCCTTTAGAGGTTATAAATCTTGTGTTGAAATTTTACTGATTTCTATTAACTTATACTCAAGTTATTATCCGGAAACCATCTGTCTTCCGTCGACAACAACAACAACGTGATACCAATATACGAGCAAGAAATTTTTACTTTTTGTGGTCGTATAAAAAGGTTGCTTCTTTCAGTTAAAGACAGGTAGATAAATATACAATTTATGTATGTTGTTGGAAAATATAAAATTTATTTGTATGAGCTTTAGAAACAGGATGAAAAGCGAGGCTTTAATTGAGTTTTTCCTGAAATTACTCCCAACACTTGAAACTTTAGATATTAAAATCAAAATCATTGTCTCTAATTTCGCAAAGAAATCGACATAGTTGAAACGCGGACTGCGAAGAGGACCCCAAAATGAACTGGTTAGGAAACAGAAATATTCACATTACCTGCTTGCTCAATGTGATAGTGGGGTACCAGGAAACTTTATTTGTACAAGAACAAATAAAGCAAAAATTTATTTGTATACCTGTTATTTGTATACCTGTTATTTGTACAATAGTTGGCTAATTACAGGATAAAGCATTGTATGCTTATTTTCATCCAACTATTGACACACAATGCTTACTTGTTCTCCACATGTTCATCTGTTAATACTCTGTGTGTTTTGTCTAAATAAACTGAAACTTTGACATACATTCAATCATCCTGAAAGAAATCAAATTACATCAATATTTGTACTTTCTTTATTTAAAATAATTGATTAATATTGGAGGAAATGAAAAATTATTGTAACTGTTTAGCAATCTTGACACATAGGGAATATTTTATTATTAATATGATCTAATACCTATAACGCCTATAAATCACAGAGGTGGATAAAAACTACAAATTAAAACTGTTTTCAAAAGTTATTCATACTTATTAGAATACTTAATAAAAAAAAATTGTGCTGCACAGTTGTCACATCTTTACCTAGATTTTTACAAAATTTGGTTTAAATATTAAACACATTACTCAAAAGTATTATACTAAATATTACCAACAAATTTTCAAGGAATTGCATAATTTTCCCATAAACAATTTGACCTCTGACACTGAATGATATGAACGCCCCTTTCATGAATTGTTGTCCTTCTTTGTTAATTGCCCAATGAAATTCCATTGATTTCCATTTATTGCCTGAGGCCTGGTGAACTGTTTGACTACTGGTTTCAACCGTAGGATATCTAAATGTAAAAATATAATTTTATTATAGTACAAATAAGCTTTAATGAAAATAATGTCTGTATACTAAACACTACATGCCTACAGCTTACATGAAAAAAAACATAGTGTGGGTGACTACTGGACTATAAAAAAGGGCCTGCATTTTTGCACACCTTCCCTAGCTGTTTATAATTGGTATATAGTTGCATGTTTAAGCAGATCTCTTATCAATACAATAATGTACTAAGTCATTTACTAGGCAGTAATTGCATGCTTTGAAAAAGTCCAACAAAATATAACTTAAGAAAAACTAAAAAATCTAGATTTTAAAATTCCTATGGAGATTTGCATTGAAATGGGAGATAACTATGCAAAAAAGGCAGAAATATTAATAAAAATTGATACAAAATTATAACTTTACCGCTTCTATATATTCAGCAGAATGTATTGATTCTTGGCATTTTAGCCATCTTTAGAGTATAACAAACATCTCTAAAGTTGTTTTCATATCTTTTATCAAGCTTCAACCTAGATTTGGTAATTCATTAGTTGACCAGTTATCTTCCCTTTCCAATGTTAATTTCCATAGGAAATTAAAAATGCTGATTTTGAGTTTTCCTCAAGGTAGATTTTATGGGACTTTTTTCTGCGTATATGGGGGCTTTATACTAATATTAGATTTAGACTAAAACATTTTCTTTTGCAATTAGTTTGAGGTTAAACCTTTGTTTGACTTGACTATACATATATAACTATGCGATATTAATTTTTGTACATTTCATAAAAAAATAATTTTGAGTGATGAACTACTTTCCATTTATCAAGTTAACTTTTTTCAGCATAGCAATTTCTCACCTGGATATTCTGTTTGCAGTATCTGTATTTGCTAGGTGTAGTCGGAGCATAGCTGATGGTTTTATTGTCCAACTTATGTTACCCTGTGCGTCCTCATGCTACAATAAATACACAATTTTTTCTATTTTTATGTTAAACAAAAATTGTAAATTGTAAATTGTTGAGAAAATTTATTTCATAGAGGTCAAAGATATGGATACAAGCTGATGTATCATGGTAATGTACGCATTCCATGACGTGCATTTTTTAATTAATGGAAATACATTTAGGAGATAACTGTATTGTATTTTAAGCTTCAGCCTTTAAATGTAGATTTTAATGTCGCAAAATGGTAGCTTTCTTAGTGAGGGACTGGTAGAACGTGGAATCTAACTCTTCAAAAACATATGTCAACATCCAATGAAAATTATAGTTTACAACAAATTGAATTAGAATATTCCCATCTACAGCTTACGAAATGAGAACAATAGAGCTTAAAATATCTTTGATAGTGATATAGGTAAAAACATCATTAACTGTGGATAAATCTGCCGAAGTTACTGAAAAAGATTTTAAGTATTTTCTAGTTACAGTCTTAAGTTTTACCCTTTGAATCATTTCTCCCATTTCAAACTTTTCTTGTAAATAGCTCTTTACTTTGGCTAGTGGTGGAACATTCTGAGTGCCACATTCTTTCAAAATGAAGAGAAAAAATGTCATAACTTCATCACTCTGAAAGAAAAATCATGCAAGTAATCTAAATTATCACATCCTAAGTTTAATTTAAAATTTTCAAAACATGCATATACATTTTTTACATAATATTTTGAAAATGTTTTTATTAAATGTCCTGTAAGTGTAAGTGATAAATTTGTCCTGGTATATTACTATCGGTAGTATAAAAAGTCCATGGTTACAGACTTTAATTCATCAAAGTTTTCTCATGATTTACTATGATTTAAAATGGAATATAGAATAAAATTATAAGGAATGACTGTTATAAAAATTTTTTTCTAAATTGTTGATAGCTGTAAATGTACATTGACCCACATAGGTATATTTGCTTACAATGTAACTTCTACATCATTTGGTGAAAAATGTTTCATTGACAAGCAAATAACATCTTCTTAATTTTATATTTATATGGTAATTTTCAGTCCATTTGAATACAATTCTGATAAACCTTACATGTACCCCCCCCCCCCCCCCCCCCTTTTTAAACAAATTAAACTAATACAGATTGTCAGTATTCACTAAAACATGTCACATTATAGACATGCATTTGTAAAGTTGTTGCATAGTTTAAAGTATTTATCAAATATATGGAGAGGTGGAACCATGCAGAAAATGATAAATACTCACCACTCTATGGGTCTTAGAGCTATATAGTACTGATAATAAAAAATGTAGTTTTGAAATAAATGGAAACCATTCCAAATCTGATTCGACGTGTGTGGCTGTGTGGTACTCATCACCGGAAATGTCCTCATCTATATCAGATTCATCTTCAGGAAATGTAGGTTCATCGACCTCGGAAATATCAGCATCAGATTCATCTGCTTGGACATGTTCATGGTGTTGATCTGTCATGTTGTCATCCTCATGATCCTGCACTGTGAAGACAGGCTGATCTGTGCCTTCTGTACGTAAGCCATTATTTGTTCCTAGTTGCCTATGTCTGGACGATGTTAGGTGTCTCACGAAGTTTGATTTCTTGTCTGTCCCGTAGGTACAGTCTTCACATTTATAGGTGATTTCTTTTTCTGTAAACTTAGATGATCGGTAGCGAGAAAACATTGTTGACATTCACGAAATCATTGTCATTTAGGTGCTTGAATGTTTAATATTACTCGAGCGTGTTTTAAAACGTTCAACTGAGCGCGTGACGTCATATACAGACGACAACACTGCGCTGTCAAAAGAATACAGAAAAGAACAGTTCTGTCAAATTAAATACTATGTCAAACTATCAGGTAAGATTGTAAATAAGCTCTGATATAAATTCGGAAATTGTTTGGAATTAAAAATTTGGCAACTCATTTTTAAAAATTGTATTTGTAACAGATTGTTATTCATAAAAAAAGACACTTTTTGTTTTTTTGGTTTACTGTAGGAAAATGGGGGGGGGGGGGGGGGGTATAAATTATTCTTGTTTGTACTTAATTGATTAAAACTAATATTTTGTAAATATCAATTATAAAAAAATGCATTGTAAACTTTTGCTTTTAATAGATATATATATATATATAATAATGTTTTAGGATAGCCAAGAGGAAGTATGTGAGAACTCGCAAACTGATTTGTTTGGCCAGGATAATATGCCATTGCTGAGGGCACCACCAGCATGCAACAGTACCAGTCATTGTGACTGTTGTGCTAAGAACACAATTGTGTTAAAGGAGATATGTAAGTATTCATGTTTTAGACTAATAAAGTCATGATTAAAGTACCAGAATGAATACATTGATTTGATAATTATAAAAAAAAAATCATAGTGGCCAGATTTTCACCAAGGCAAAGCATATACAAAAATACTTGTAAATTCAAGTTAGAACAATTCCACTTACAGCTATTCACATTGTAGAAGAAAGAATGTAAATACTTGAAATGTATACATGCAATATTGTATGTCAGAATGAAATTTTAAAACTTAGTAAATGCCAAGTCCTTCATGGTATTAGGGGAATCGGGACTATTCAACTGCGCATAATTTCACGCATGAATTACCATGCACACAAAAAGTTTGTGTCGTAAATTCACTATTAGTTTTTTAAATATTTTGATTGATTAAAAATGTTAAATTTTTGTATTTTTGTCACTAAAAAATTATTATCGTTATTACATTTGTATGTGTATCTTAAAATGACATTTCACCCAATTTCACCATTTTCAAAATTTTTGGTTCAAAGGCAAAATATTTTTTTTCCTTATTGGTGACCTATATTTTTTATTTGCTTATTATTTGAAGCTTTATTTCAGCTTTTTTATATTACAGATTTGGACCAAGTGTCACAGACAGTTTTTTTGATATTCCAATAAAAATTTGTCAACACCTCTATTTTCCCTATCATTTCATTGAAAAATGGTCCCTTTTACATACCTGTTTAAAAGTAATATTTTGACCTTAAATGGTCCGGGACCCCCTATTTGTTTTCGACCAATTTGATTCACTCTCTGCGAAGATTAAAATAACAAAAAATACAGCGCTTCTGACAGAAACTAGAAATAGGCCAGAGCAACCTTAAGATTGAATGTTGAATTTTTTGTTCAGACATTTAGAACAATTTCAAATGTGTTTTTATTTTTACATTTCAATCAACATATTATGTATATAGTTCATTTACTATCATTACAGTGAAAGAAGTGAAGCAATTGCAAGCTGGCAAAACAAAACTACCATCGTTCTCTATTCAAAATTCTGCAGTTGAGGTAAAGCTTAATATCTATAATTAATGGATCATGTGAAAAAGGTTTGATGTGGTATATAGGGCGTCTGAGCCATTTAGGTTTTCTTAGACATCAATGGTTATAAAATGAAAGATTCAAAAGCTGATACATGTAGTAATACTTAAATATTATATCAGAGGAATGAACTGGTTCTCTAATAACATAGCAATGGCCCAATGTTAAGTATGAGAATATGTTACTTTCATTCCTCCTTCTTTTTGCAATAGAACCATCTTTTCTGTAGGAAAGTGTTAAAAAAATAAAACATGAAAATTGCGATTTGCAATTTACAACATATACTGGTCATATTGGTGTAATCACTGGTACCAGTCTATGGAACAGGTTATGTTTGTGAATTTATAACTTACGTTTGAAAACATAATTCAAAAATGTCAATATAGTCAATATAGTCACTTTGTTTTATCAAAATGTATTCAGAAAAAAAAAAAAAGTAATAAGTGGGATTTTATAAAATTACTTATATTAAATTGCTATGAGGAACAAAAATAACACATAAGGCACTTGTAAGAAATTTTAAGGACTGGTTTTCAACACCAATAATTTATTCTAAACATTTTTATGCCCCCACTGTAGCGTAGGGGGCATTAAGTTTTACCCTTGTCAGTCTGTACGTATGTCCCAAAGTTGATTTCCATTATTTATCTTTAGTTTGCCTCAGCCAAATGTTATACAATTATACACAATGCTTATTACCACAAAACACAGATCAAGTTCGAAATTGGATGCATCACTATAATCATTCTAGAGTTATGCCCCTTTACAAATGGAAAAATTGCTGAATTTTTCGTTTCCATTCTCTTAAACTGAAGTTTGCTACATTCAATTGTTATGAAACTATACACAATGCTTATTTCCACAAAACAAAGATCAAATTTCGAAAATTTGTTGGCATCACTATAACTGTTCCAGAGTTATGTCCCTTTGCAAATGGATAACTTGCTGAATTTTTAGTTTCTGTTCTCTAACTTTAGTTTGCCTAGACCGAATGTTTTGAAACTTTTTCATAATGCTTATCACCACGTAATATAGATCAAGTTCGAAATTGGGTGGCTTCACTTATACCGTATTTAGTTATTTCGCTTTAATAGTTTATAAACATAAAAATTACTGAATTTTTCGTTTCCATTCTTTAACTTTAGTTAGCCTCTACCAAATGTTATGAATCTTATACACAATGCTAACTACAACAAACCTCAGATCAAGTACAAATATGGGTAGCGTCACTTTTACTTTTCTTCAGTTATGTCCCTTTATATCTTTAGATGATATGCAAGCAGGGGCATCATGTGTGTCCATGGCCACTTATACCGTATTTAGTTATTTCGCTTTAATAGTTTATAAACATAAAAATTACTGAATTTTTCGTTTCCATTCTTTAACTTTAGTTAGCCTCTACCATATGTTATGAATCTTATACACAATGCTAACTACAACAAACCTCAGATCAAGTACAAATATGGGTAGCGTCACTTTTACTTTTCTTCAGTTATGTCCCTTTATATCTTTAGATGATATGCAAGCAGGGGCATCATGTGTGTCCATGGCCACATTCCCTGTTTATTTGTTTTATTAACATGATTAATGCCATGTTTAGTCAAGTCCTAAATATACAGATTTATAGTTAGATATTTGTGAAAATGAAAATTTAACATGGTTTGTTTTATTCTTTTTTATCTTTTTAATGTGGTATGATTGCCAATTAGACTAAATCTCTAAAAATTGAAAACATAGAATTTTTAAACAACTAAAGATCACCGTACAGCTTTAAAGTATTAACAAGAAAACTTGCTGCCTTATTTATGTACAAAACAATGAATGAAAAAACAAATATGTTATGCTGCATCAAATGATCACTGAATTAAAAGTCTGATATAATTTTGTCTTTATTTCAGAAACCCTTACATGAATATTTGAAAGTCAGATTTTCTAGGAATCCCTTTCTGTCAGATCCAGATACTGAGTTAAAGGTAAACAATTATTTTAAACATATTATACAAGATTATATTTAAGGAGAGCAAATTCCTATCTAGTATTTTTTGTCAACCGCAAACAAATTGAAAATGTGAAGAAATGGACAGTGAAAAAATATTTTGGTTACACTGGAGTGGATAGTAAACAGAAACCGCCCCCCTCCCCCCTCCATTTTTTAAATAAATCAACAAGTTTCAATTGAATGGTTTGGGACCTGAAAAGAGGTTAAGTTTTCCTTGATTAATGAAAGTCATTTGAATGAGTTGTTTCCCTTACATATAGTGTGGAATGTTCATTTTTCATTGAAAAGAACAAATTTATTTGATCTTTATTTCCAAATTAATCAAATCTAAATATTTGTTAATTGAAAAACTTTTTATGTCTATTTATGTTCCTAATTATTGATATTTTATTGGCTATCTGTTTTAAATGTATATTGTAGAGTAAACTGTTAACCCTGAGAAGAAAATATGCCCCTGATGCTGATGCACAGGAAGTGTTCCGACATGGGCTGAGGTTTGCAGCAAGAAAGATGGTGGACTTTAGGTCCTAGACTAAGAATAAGGTAATACAAACTTTTTACAGTACTGACAGATTTGTAATATTATTAATGATATATTCTGCAAGTCATAAAAAAGGAGTAGGGGCAATAAGGCCCTTATTTTGCCCAAATATTACTGTAATATTTAAAAGTTATCATACATATATATTCTCAATATTTGTACTTTTGTACAAACTAGCTAGACTAATGTACAAGGTATTCAGAAAATAAAATCAAATTACACATTGAACGAGTTACAACGGCAACAAAATATGCATATTTTGTAAAATTTCGTGATTTTCCTTCTTTTTCATCAAATTATGATAAATATTAGATTAGAAAAGTATGTGCTCACCCAAGAAACAACTCTTTTTTTTGCGAGATTCAAATTAAGAAAATAGTAATAACAAAGCTTCTTTAAATTATTATGTTTTTTCTTTGCTGTGCACGATGTTTCCTCAATGGATATAATGACCGAAAATTGCATAGTTCTGCATTTTTCACTGTGTTTGTGAAAACCATACATTTTATGATGTTATTGTGATGTCATTAGATCAAAATCTTTATGTTTTTCATTTATAAGTTCATGACTCCATACGCATTTCCAAACATCATGTGACAATTTGATATAGTTGTCAAACATTTTATATTCTTGGACCTTTATAAATGCCCTTACTCCTTTAAGAATTCTTTTTTTTTTTTCACTGGTTTGAATTTGCATTTATACTTGGATGTTTTTGTGTGGTTCTGGTGAGATATATATGTTAACTAGTAAATTCTAATTATGAATAAAACTTTTTAAGAAAGAAATACTACATTAAAGTTTAAACATATCAATATTTTTTGGAATAGAGTGTCATGATATGGCAATATTTACAAACAAATTTAACATCTTAGCTGTGGATTACAGTTTCAGTCTTAAACTGCCACTTTACTGTCTGAATCATAGTATATATATTTAAAAAAAAGGGAAATTGAAAAAATATAGTAAAAATGTATTAAAGGTTGAAAAGGGCTACATTTCTGAAGAATGAATGCTTTGTCCAGTTCATTGTATCCATTTTTAGCTCACCGGGGCCCGAAGGGCAGCATGTGAGCTTATGTCATCACTTGGCTCCGTCGTACTGTGGTCGTATACTATTTAAAAAATCTTCTCCTCTGAAACTACCGGACCAAATACCTTCAAACTTTATCTAAATGTTCCTGAGGGTATCTAGTTTATAACTTGTATCCGAAGTTTTGATCCATCGACAAACATGGCCAGCATGGCTAAAAATAGAACATAGGGTTCAAATGCAGTTTGTGGATTATATCTCAAAAACTAAAGCTTTTAGAGCAAATCTGACAAGGGGTGAAATTGTATATTTGGTCAAGATCTATCAGCCCTGAAGACGAATCGAACAACCCATGGTTGGGGTGCTTCCACTAAATTGGTAGTTTTAAGTAAATTTTGCAGTTTTTTGTTATTATCTTGAATATTATTATAGATAGATATAAACTGTTAACAGCAATAATGTTCAGCAAAATAAGATCTACAAAAAACCTAAAAGACCAAAATTGTCAATTGACCCCTTAAGGAGTTAATGCCCTTTAAAGACAATTTTACACAATTTGTTCATCAAGTTTGCTAAAATTTAAAAATCTACTCCTCTGAAACTATTGTGCCTAATACTTCCTAACTTTGAAAGAATGTTCAGTAAGGAATCTAGTTTATAAATTGGATCCAAACTTTTGATTTGTCAACAAACATGGGCGCCATGGCCAAAAATAGAACATGGGGTCAAATGCAGTTTTTGGCTTATATCTCAAAAACTAAAGCATTTTGAGCAAATCTGACATGGGGTAAAATTGTTCAATTGGTCAAGATCTATCTGCCATGAAATTTTCAGATGCATCAGACAACCTTTTGTTGGCTTGCTGCCCCTAAATTGGTAGTTTTTAGGAAAATTTGCAGTTTTTGGTTATTATGTTGAATATTATACTAGATAAAGATAAACTGTTCAGCAAAGTAAGATCTACAAATAAGTCAAAATTGTCAATTGACCCCATAAGGATTTATTGCCCTTTAAGGACAATTTCACAGAATTTGTTTATGTTTTCTAACTTTAAAAAATCTTCTCAAATGAATCTAGTATAAATTTTGGTTTTTTATTTCCTTGTATGTCAAGAAACATAGCCACTATGGGTAAAATGGAACATATGGGTAATAAAAATGCATTTATTTGCTTTTGAAGTATATATATGACAGATGCAAAGAACATTTAAATGACAATTTTAAGTCACTCATTAATATATATTGAAAAGCAAAAATAATCATTGATGAAAGATTGAAGCAGAAAATAACAGGCCTTGAGCGATTCAGGCTCTTGAGAGCCTCTTGTTTCATATCACTTTTATTTAATTACATTGTCTTTCTTAGATCCTAAGTCGCTCAGTCAAGAGTGAAGATGTGGGCACGTTAGATGTTGACAGCCTTGTTAAATCTATTTACGGGAAATTTATGCAGGAGCAGTCTGAGGAGACTTCCAACTTAGCAGTTGCCCTGGTAAGATATGCACACGCATATTAGGAAATTTTTAATAATATATTTCAAAGACAAAGCAGTGTAAATGTGTAATAATTATGGTCATTTTAGAAGAAAAGAGTTTAATGAATTTTGAATATAAAAAAAAAGATGTGGTTTGATTTCTTAAAAGACAATAACTCTTCACAAGAGACCAAATGAAATTAACAACTATACTGAGGTTGCAGGTTTTGAAAGCCAGTACAGTTGATGGTTGCTGATGTTTCTTCATTTAAGTACTCTTATGGTTATTAAACTATGTGTCTATATGTATACAACTTTCTCTAATTCTTTGTCAATTTATCCCTTTCTGCACCCATTGTATAAAAAAAATTTAATCAACGTGTGGTTTGTTTGATCTCAGTTCTTCATTGGTTAAAATCCAATTATGACGTCGAATTTTCTTGCTTTCCTCTGAATTTCCTATTGTGACGGCATGAAAAAAGGCGACCATGTCTGATGACGTCACATAGAAAGAACACATCTTTTTGCATATCATTCGAAAAGAAGGAATAAATTTGCCTGCGTATTGTTTGAAACTCATTAGAGAAACAGATTCCACCACCAAATCTCGTGTAATACGATATTTATCAACTCTCGACAGTTAAATTTTGAATATTTAAAACGCTCGGCGAGCCTCACGTTTTAAATTTAAAACTTTAACTGTCTCGAGTGGATAAATATCGTATCACACTCGATGCAGTGGTAGAATCTATATCTACGTATGTGTATCACTTAAACAAGAAGTTATATATACTGGTAACATTAGTGATAAAATCATTTTGCATGTTTTTTGTTTTAAATGGGGATTTTAATTTCAGTAATATAATATATCATGCATACTCAACCTGGATTTCTTGCA
Source organism: Mytilus californianus (assembly GCF_021869535.1). Lineage (NCBI taxonomy): Eukaryota > Metazoa > Mollusca > Bivalvia > Mytilida > Mytilidae > Mytilus > Mytilus californianus. The sequence continues at coordinate 69,603 of NW_026262754.1, forward strand.
TGAATAACAATAATGTTCTCACAATCTTATTAAAAGAAATTAACGTAAGGTGTACATGTTTGTGTGACAGGTATAGTCCAACATTGACCTCATTTTTGTGTTGAATTGGTCATTGTTAAGTTCTTGTGTTTTGTTCAGCAGTTCAACTATAACTGGTTAATGGAATGGTTGTAAGGTGTACGTTTTCACTGACAAAGAGATAAATTGACCTGGCCTAAATTTCTTGGTTCATTGGTCAAAGTTTTTGTGTTTTGGTCTGTATTTCAATGACCTTAAGCCAAGCTGTGGTGAACCTTATTTGGTATCTTGAATAGTTAGAGGTTACATGTACATGTCTGTCTGGTATGATTTTTCTGGCCTTGACCTCATTGTCATGATATTTCATAATGTTAAGTTTATATGATACAAGAAGTAAAACCTTTATCTTAAAACTCTCAACATAAAATCAATGGTCAGTAAATCAGGCAAGAAATTTCAGCATATACACTCTTGTATAAATATGTGCATTGAATATTAAATCATTTTTTTTAAATGTAAAATACTCATGTTTCAGTGATGAAATTGTGACACTCATGTTTCAGTGTTAAAACTGTGACACAAATAGTCAATTATATACTGCTTCAGTTCAAACATAATAACCAAAACAGACATTCAAATTATAAGATTACAGAAGTGAAATAGTTAATAGGGAACCTGACCCTATGGGCCATATTGCTAGCTTTTTTCATATGGTTCAAATGGGGTCTGTATTTTGTTTACTTTTACATAAATCTTCTACTGGCCTAAATGAAACCGAATTTAGCCAAAATAAATCTTGATGTATCTTGCTTTAAAATGTGTCTAATGTTTCATTAGGCCAACCAGTATGACTACTTAGGCTAAAACAAAGACCATAAGGGTAAAATGCAAGTATTGATCATTTATGATATCAGAAAACGTTTTACAGAAAATGTTACAATTTGTTAAGAAAATTTCAGGATGTCTGGATATACATACTTTCCACTTTGACCAAAATGGTCATTTGATGTCTCTTGATAGGAGTTTATGCCCTTTGCCCTTGAAAGGTGATATTTTTTTCTAAATTGTCTTTGCCATGTATATTAATATATGCAAAAGCTAGAGAGAAACTTTATTTGGAGTTTAGTCTCCAATTATTTTCTAGTCTCTTCTGTTCTCAGCAGGAGTGATAATTGCTGAATATGTACAAGTTGATCAAGGTGGACAGCACTGGCTAAGCGCTCTTAAATAGGGCTTCTAGTGTAATTCTTTTATAAGGATGAAGAAATATAAAGATCTTAAAGTAATTTAAACCATGATCATTTTGTTATTCGCATTTGGCAATTATTTCTGTATAAATGTGGATAGTCCAAAAAGTCTTAAGAAATGTGAAAAATTATTAGCATCATTATGTCTGTAAGTTAATATAAAATAGGCGTATTTAAAAGAACACTCTTGCATGTACTTGTATTAGTTTTAAATGTATAGTATGCATAAATATTTTTCAGAGATCTTTTTGTCACGAAAAAAGACAACTCAGAACACAAAATGGAGAACCTTTGGAGGATTTTTGGAGGACCTTCAAGAGCTATCTCCAAGATATCTTGGACGATAGCTCTGATGACAAATGGAGAAGGCTCAGTGAGAGGGAAGAGAAAAGAATCGAGAGATACAGAAAGTATGCTTTAATTAATGTAATTAAGGAGTTAACTGTATTGTATTTTAAGCTTGACCTTCTTAAAATGTAGATTTTTCTGTTGCAAATTAAGTTAAAGTAGCGGAGCAACATTTTATATTAGTGTTCTTGATGTCAATCTGTGAGCACCTTTTTTGAAATAATTCATTAGCATTGTTCATTTTAAGATGAATAGGCATTACATTTGACAATGTCTTCATATAGAACGTTATGCTAGGAGAGTCCTTTTTTAGCTCACCTGGCTCCATGGGCCAAGTGAGCTACTCTTTATTGCACTTGGTGTTGGTTGTCGTTCATCATTGTCCATTATCTTATAAAAAAATCTTCTTATCTGAAACCATTGGGCCATATTGAACTAAAATTAGCTACAATCATTATTTCGGTAATTAGTTCACAAAATATAAAAGCTAGATATAAACTGACAGAGATTTTGTCCTGAATTCTATTGTTGTCTACAATGTTGGATAGTGTCCTTTTTTGAAAATGAACATCTATAAACCAAGTTCAAGTTGACTAAAAAAATCACAAACAAAAGTATACGATTCTTATATGATAAGCATAATAGGGAATACTTTCATATGATTGGTCGAGAGGACTTCCAATAATTGATCTTGATGTTGTTTAATAAATTCATGCGCCAGGCCTATTCAATGACACAAATATACAATTTACGTGTGAAAGAGGTTACGAGTGTGAAAAAATATATTCCTTACCTCCAATTTTAAAGAATTATAAGGATTAAACCCCATTTTAAAGGAATTTATTGGTATATAAAATGGACCAAGTCACTCACAAACATATCATAAAAGTCCTATAATAAACCTCACATAATACAGCTTTTAACTGTTATGCTTTGATTTTGTTTAGTGTCAAGATAACAAGAATCAGACAGGATGAAACACGTTCTTAACATTATTTATTTTGTAGGTAAATTTGAGACAAGACCAGACCAGACAAGATGATCAAGAGCATATATTCAAAAACTTTTTAAAGGATAATTGTGCATTTTTATAGTTTTTATACTTGAGATTATCTGTATTAAATTACACCGATTCCAAAATTTGAAATTTATTGTTCTTGTTATTCTGTAAAGATGCAAATATTAGATTTCATTTGTACAATTTCTTTTCTGGAAGGAGAGATTTTTTATAAGGACATATCAATATTATTATTCATTTAAATGAAACCTATGGTATATATATCTAAAAAAAAAAAAAAAGAATCAAACAAGAAAAGCTTGCCTGACTTGGCACATGGACGAAACATAAATTTGTTTACTTGACATCATTAAGTCATTTATGTCTTTCAACTATTGCACTATAGTTAGGTTTGTAATATGATATATTACAAATATTTATGTACAGGTGTAATATAATAAAAAAAGTTTGGAACGAAGAAAGTAGTTATAGTCTGTGCACTAAGTGTTGGATGTATATACACAATGTAGTACAATGTAGTACAATATACATTAGGAATTACCATCAAATAAACTAATTTATTTGGAAGAAGTATCATATACTATAGATTTAAAGATGAGACATTACAGTGAATATAAAAGAGAACATGTGTGCCTAATATTATCTTTAACATTATGCTGAATTGACAAATAATGTGGATATTTTAAAGTTTAATTATAATATAGAATAATTCACATGAAAGCTCGATTCACATGAATTTCACGTGAAAAATTAACGTGAATTTCACGTGAAAGCTCAATTCACGTGAATTTTACGTGAAATATTTCACGTGAATTTCACGTGAATGCTCAATTCACGTGAATTTCACATGAAATATTTCACGTGAATTTCACGTGAATCAGTATTTCACGTGAAATTCACGTGAATTTAACGTGAAATTCACGTGAAATATTTCACGTGAATTACGCGTATAAGCTTGATTAACGTGAAATTCACGTGAATTTTTTCACGTGAAATTCATGTTAATTTCACGTTAAATTCACGTGAACAATATTTGCCTGTGTATGAGATGAAACACAGAGATCATAAATGGGAACCAGTACATTAACAAATTAACATATCTATGAATATTATATATCTCCCCAAAAGAGGCGTGGTTTGAGAAACAGCTGTATTTACAAAGTGCAACCTATAGAGGTATTTTTTGTTTCTAAAAATTATTTAATAACTCAATAGGTATTTTAAATGTCAATAGAAGCATGGACTAAATGTACTTTTTAAGAATTTTATATCATTTCATTGAATTAATTTAATATTTATCCAATTTGAGATGAGTATAGAGAGGTTACTTTAAAAAATAATGACAAAAATATTACTTTTATAAATTATTTTATACATCTTTGAAAACTTATTACTTACAATTATTTAAGGAACATATGTAATTGTTTTGATTAAGATAACAAATTATAAATAACTTCAAGTCTTAATTAAATCACAAGGTTCCATCTATTTATATCTGTCTATCTCTAAGATTTGAAGGGAAAATGATATTTTAATAACCCCAAGAGACCAATCTTTGACCAAGAAGTATGGCATCAGAAAGGCAATTAGTGTTTCAGGAGGATTTAAATAGTTTTATATTTCATGTGGAAAATAACCAGATGTCTGTGAAAATTTGATAAAGCTAATTAAACCTGTATGAATGGACACCTATAAAAATAATATTAACAGAAGTTACTTATTCATGATATAGAAGTCATATTTGAAACAGCATCGTATTTTAAACATAACTTGTATAGGTAGTTTTGAAAATTACTTGTTTAAGTAATGCCCCTAACTAAACAATGGTACCGGTAATATGTTTTTTTTTATAAAATAGCAAACTTAGTTCTTTTATAGAAAATTAAGGCTACTTTAGGAAAAGTTGAGGGGGTAATACCACCATTGTAATCCCTCTAGTACGTCTCTCTTAATGGGCATTTTTTTAATATTGTGCGGATTTGGCTTTGTTTTAAATAAAGAAATTCTTGGCATGAGTAAAGTGTTATTCTGCCCAGTACTACAGTGAAAATCTAACATAAAATTGTTTTCCCCTATCAGTCTTTGTTTAATTGGTATTTTTCCAAAAAATTTGTGCAGATTTATAATTGTTTTAAATAAAGAAATTCTTGACATGAGTAAAGTTTTATCCTTGCCTGTACTACAGTAACAAAACAACATAACTTTTCAGTGCATATAAAAAAGAAAACATCACCAGAAGTTAACCAATCAAATACATTCCCCCTTTTTTTCCCTGTTTACAAGCTTTAGTAGCCATGTCCCCTAAAATTTCCAAAATATTTTATAGAACACCAAATAGAATTTTCTATTGCTTTGAAACACCCAAGATACATGATTACATCTAAAAAAAACTTTTCTGCAATGAAACGGAGGGTTTATTTCCAACAATTGTCAAATTAAATGGAATATAAAAAAAAATCAACCCTTTTTCGCATTAAATTGAATGTACTTAATTTCAGTATTATGGTTATAAATTAATAACCATAGTTTGTGTCTTTGATGACTTTTATATTTCATTTTATATTCTAAATATAAAATTTGAGTATTTTTTGGATTATTATTATTAAGAAAATGTTTCTGTGAAGACTTGATATTTCTTTCCAAGCATTGTACAGTACTATTGAAGAATTTCTCATCTATTTATAAGTTTGTATAAATAATGCAAGACTTATTTATATAGACCAGATGTTTACACAGGTGTTAATTGAGCTTCCTCTATAATGCTCTACTTTCCTTGTTATAGAAGTGCTACAGATTTGATTGACATCTTAATGGATCATGATAATCATTGTCACATAAACTGCTGAGAAGAGCCTACTTAAAAAGCTCCGAGCATCCTCCAAGCATGCTCGGAGCTTCCTCGGAAGAATAAATCTATGATCCCTTAGCAGACAATAGTAGTTGTCGAAACGTATACTATTAAACTTTTTTAATGGTGGGGTATTTAAAATTCTGCTTATACTGATTATACGTGTGAATGTTATTGTCATTGTACGTCTTCACTTACGGAATAGTTTTGCATTGGAAAATGGATATACTAGTAATAGAAAATGCAAACCACCCTATTCTAAGGTGAAATGTGTATTTCAACACTGCCTTAAAAAAGACGAAAGTATTAAAATATGAGATACATGTTTTTCCAATATTCAATGTACAACTGTTTGATTTACACAAAACTCTAAGGACGTGACAAAGCCTATCGTAGAGGTCAATATTTTATTGGTGTAGGTTTCATTTTTCTTTTATGTCGGAGTCTTTAATAGCCGACCATACGGTTTGGTTTTTTTTTATTATTGAAGGCCGTACGGTTTCCCATAATTGCTGACGGCCACTTCATTTGACCTTTGGTGGATGGTTGTCTCATTGGCATTCATACCACATCTTCTTATTTTTATATATAAGGTCACATTTTCAAAACAGACAGCGAGCGGACCATTGTGACATTCTTTGAAATATTCGTTTTAAATGTAATATCTTATATTTTTTTCAAAGATATTGGGTGTTTGCCTCTTATTTCACTCCTTATTTGTTTTTTTTTTTTTTTTTTTTTTCTAAATAGAAAATACGTCACGTGCACACAACACACTGCATGGATTAAGGAGACAATATGCAAATTCACCTTTAACAGGTCAATTGTAAAATAAAATATGTCATCATAACAAGAGTTATATGACGTATTGAAGTTTCCACAATCTTACGAAAAACGCGAACATTAACACAAACTTGTGAAGTTTTGTTATAATTGCTGTTTGTCAATGTAAGTATCTGAGATTTTCGTCTTATATTACTTAACAAATAGAGAGAAATAAACTGAGAATGTCAACATACATAAATTTTTACTCTATTGTCAGAACTTGGAAATTTAAAACAAAATAATTGTTCGTCTCCTGCATCGATCATAAAAACATGATCTATCACTAGGTTTTTTCCTCTAGGGCATCAACCACGCTTTGGTTAATAAGGTTTTTCTAAAATGTAAAATTAGATATATGTTAGTAAGTATTAATACATATATATTTAGAATACTCATTTCATTAGACCGTTAGAATTAGAATCATATATTCCAAACTACCGTAAATTGGGTTATTTTGGTGGTAATTTTATTTTGGTTTATTTGGTGCCTCCAATGAAAGTGCTAAAATTAAACACACGAAAATAAAGCAAACAATTAAAACTGAAACGCCAAAATCGCGTACTGGTACGACAATATCGTAATGTTAATTGTTGGAGAAAATATTTGATTTTATTATATCTTCCGTTTATTTCCTACAATTCTATACATAGCCAAATCTGCAAAAAAATACATGGTATAATTTGACAACACTATATACTTTTTACTTAATTGTCAATTTTCTGAAATTGTTAAGAAAACACAGCTTAAATGTTTATTCACACATGTCATAAGTATGCCAGGCTATTGCTGATTAGACACCGTTATTGGTAATTAGAATATCAGAACTCCTTGTGATACTTTATCTTCAAATAATTAATATGTACTGCCAGAGGCATAAGGATTAACATTTAAATCAATGATCGTCAATAGATTAACATGTACTGCAATAGAGATGATTAACATTTATTTCATATGATATTTGGTAAAAATAAATAATCTATTTAAAAGGTGATTTTAATGTTTAAGATTTTATTTCATAACTTCTTTAAGCTTTGAACCACGATATACGGAATTATTTGCAATTGCATCCGTATCCGATTCCTTCATTATGTTAACTTTGTCGTGTTTCTCGTTTGAGAAATTCGATGATATTTTGTCAATAAACGGGTAAATAAAGGCAAATATGAATGAGCTTGCTCACAACTGTTGTAACAAAATTAAAAATAACAATTGGACGAAGCACCAAAATTACACACACCAAAACAAAACACATGCCTTTCGAGAGAAAACCGCCAAAATATCCCGACGCCTAAATATCCCAATGTTTTGTTTTTCTCATTTGTAGGTCCCCATTTCTCGGAAATACACATCCGTCTCATCATATGATTCAACTTTAATAACGAATTATAAAAAGACGCAAAGCTTTATATGCGTACAAGGATGACCATTTACTAATTGTTTAAGTATACACGAATAATAAAACACGTTTGTACTTATATTTATATATATATATATATATGTATCTGTCTGTGTGTATTAAAACTCTAATTATATATTTTACCATCGTGATTCTTGTGAATAAAATATAACAAGCACCTGAGGGGTACGCAGAGGAGAGATCAAAGCCTAAATGGACACTGCAATACGAATAAAACCACCAGGGTCGATAATAAAAATTATGAAAAAACAAATAACCATTATAACATAACGTTACACAGAAAATACAAAAAAATTGGTCACAATCCCCCCAAAAAAATCGGGGGTTGAACTAAGAGGCTATGTGACCTTCAGATCCACTTTTCGCACCAGTTTTCTTGCTAATGAAGTCGAAATTCGATTGATTTGTCTCTTTTGGAGATCATGTAATACCCTCAGCTTTTGTTCGTTACATCAATTTGTTTTCTAAATTGACTTAAAAGATTTTATAATTTAATGCCTAGGCATATTATTATACAGTTAATATACCATGACTTGAAAATTATTATTGCTCACTACTGTTGTAAGATTTCTATGTATACCAATGATGAAATCACATCCACATGGTACTACATATTCTATGCAAGAAATAATGACATGAAATCAGTGTGTTGAACCCTTACAAAAATAAATATTTGCATTACCTTTACTGCATGGAATGATTTTAGGTGGGCCATAACATTTCACTTTTCCTATATAGAATGGACTAGGCTCACTAGTACAGAGGTCTGATGCAGGCTGTGTAAAAGGTGGACAAGGATCTAAAATTAATGATGAAGTCAAATATTGAAATGCTGCAGTATTATCATCTTTACAATATCAGTGGCATACAAGGAACAACTTTAACAGAAACATTCAATAAGTTATGATTGTTGTAAAATCAGATCTAAAGACGTATTACTTCGGTATCAAAATGATCACAATAGCTTTTTTACCTAACATGTTACATTATGATTTTAATCATTTGAAAACCTATGGTGAAAAGTGCAAGAAGTTAAGATGAATAATTGGTATATATTTCCACAGATAGAATTTTTTATACTTTGCCAAAATTAAAATTTGTCAATGCCTTATTCCAAAATATAATAAAAAGTATGCGCCTTTGTGATTTTTTTTAAACTACAAGCCGTGCAAACTTGCCCAAATTTATATAGATTGTTCATATTGGTGAATAAAAACAAATCTATGAAATAAAATTTTGAACTAGAATATAAAAAGATAGATTTCATAATATGCTTCAAGAAAGGAAAAAGAAAAAAATGATGTCATCGAACTTGTATTCTTGCTACAAGCAATAAGGAAAATATCATTTTTCACTATAAGAGTTATCTTCCCTTCAATGACCAAGTTGAAAAATTGATTCTAACAACTTATTTGGTTTGATGTAAACAGTTTGAATAATGCAATGCACCACCTATTTTTCTTCATAAAAATACACAGTCATGCACGTTAATTTCAAACCCGTCTCAAAATTTGAAGATTTAGGCAAAAAACTAGACCGATTGTGTACTGCTGTTGTACATTCTTCTGCGGAAAACAGTGAATCTACCTTCATATTTAACTGATTTAATGTCCGTCATTGAATCAATCGTTATGGAATTTTCTATCACTAATCAACTTTTTATTTTGTTTCAAGTTGTTAAACATTGGCTTATAATATCGTGCCTTGCTCGTTAAAGCGATACAAATTGACCAAGATGCTGTTCTTTAGGTTCTGATTTTGATAAGGATTTGTATGAGTAGACTTTCATTGGAGTTAAAAAAAAAATGCAAATGTATTGTAAATTATTGAATGAATATGCCCTTGTTTCAAACTGGTTTTAAACTTGGTAATACTTTTTTACAGAATAGGAACCACCTCATTATTTTTAAGTTTTTGTGGATTATAACATGCACAGTGATTTCAACTTACTTGCTTCGCATCGACACCTCTGACAGCCATTTACGTAATAAACGTAAGAACTTTTATGTGGACAAAAGCATGCATATTTAGGACATGCTAAAATAGAAAATGTATTTACAACATAGAAACACTTTAGCAGCAACTAATCATTGCAATCTTTGCAAACAAACCATAATTTTATATGCATATTTGACATGGTTCTTAGTCGCAGTAATATCAAAAATTATCTTTTTTTCTACTTTTCGCGGTTGTTTATAGTGATCTCTTACACAGCCGATATAAATCACTCATATTTATAAGTTTAACTCTGTAATCGGTATGTATTCTACCTTCACATAAAGGTATTGAAATAACATCACAAATAAAAAATCTATTGAACACATCAGCGCATGTTATTTCTGCAAATCGCCTACATATACAAATGAAACTACTCTAAGAGCATCAAATCCAAACAAACCCCTCGGGCACATGTACTGAATAACGTTTTATTTTTTGTTTAACCTAACTGTAAGTCTGTAATTCGAGAGCACCAAAAACTGGCTTGTCCATGCATCTCCACTAGCAGGAATTATTGAATACATTTCATAGATTTTCCTTTAAAAAAATTTAGAAACGGTTCAACACAGTTGTTTTTTTCAAATGACAAAAAAAGTAAAATTACAAAAATACCTCAGAAAATTCAAAACGAAAAGTCCCTTATCAAATGGCAAACACATCAATCGAGTGGAAACAACTGTCAAATTCCTGGATTGGTACAGGTATTTCCTTATGTATAAAAGCCAATGTTTGCCATGATAGTTTAAGTGTCTTATCTGATCGAGTTACACTTGAATGCTCATCAATTGTAAGTAAACGTTCGGAGAAGCCTCTTTTCTAAAGACATTAATTTGAACTTGAGGACAAAAAACAGACTAATACGTTTGTCCTGATGGTTCGCCCCACATGGACTAACGGTCATATACCTTTTTAGGAAAAAATAGAAAATAAATGAAATGAAAACCATTGATTTCTCATCCAGACTCGCCTATGTGATACAAAAATATCATAAAAAAGATAATATTTTGGTCGGGTTGTTGTCTCTTTGACATATTCCCAATTTCCATTCTCAATTTTAATATGAAAAATCGACCCGAACTAAACAAACATCATTCGACTCTACTTTGAAGAGGAAGGCTGTTCTGTCGAATTTTAGTAGGTTGATAAATTGTATGATGTTAAATGAAAAAGGCCTTTGAAATGGCCTTACATATTGTTATAAAACGTGTATGAATCTAAATTTTGTCGTTCATCTTTGCATATTTAGAAGTTTCTAGCGCAAACGTTTTTTGCCAGGCTCTTACTGATTGATGCTAGGTAAAACTGTAAACTGACATCGTTTGCACTCCATATTTGTGTTACACAGCTTATTAAATTATGTACACAACACATTTTGAACTAACACGGTTTTTGAAACAAACCTAAACTCATAAGCTAGCAATCTATTTGATATATAAAAATTAGATGCCAATTACTATAGGAATGTATTCTGTCTTCCATCTAAATAATTATCTTCTAAATAGATTGGTAAATGCTAAATAAACTAAATAATCGTTAAGATGTATTCTCACGTGTTGTGGATTTTGTTTGCTGAAATAAAATTAAAAAAAAAACATTCATGATTGACCGTAGCAATAAACGAAACGTGTAGAAAAAAAATGACAATTCAGTCTCGGAAGAATTGAGCAAGAATCACACATATAATTTCATTTGTAATAATCAAATCAGATTAGATAAAGTCAATAGAACAAACTTAATACTCGTATTTCAATGAATATTAAAGTAATTACTAAAACTAACCTGTGCATAACTAGCTATAAAAAGGATCAAAATTCCAACTTGCCACATTTTTTTACGAACAGGTAAATGTAAATGAATGGTCCGTAGACATCAATTTATACTTAAACATTGTTTAAGGAAACAGTTTCAAGATGTCCTAAAAATATGTGCATGTGATAAATGATTAGCTTTTAGGAAAAACGTAGAAAAAATGTACAAGTTAAATCATCACATTGCAATTTGATGTACATTTTGACATGAATAATGGGTAGACAAACCCATAGTCGAATGAGGTATCAGAGTCAAATATAAATGAATTAGTATTTCATACAACAACAAGTTCTCTAAAATGAAATAAAAGTTCATAAACAACGAGTCGTCTAAAATGATTTATTAGTTCAAACAACAAAGAGTCGTCTCAAAGGAATGATGAGTTCATACAACAATGAGTCGTCTTAAATGAGTACGTAGTTCATACAGCAACGAGTCGTGTAAAACAAACGAGTATTGTAAACCAACTAATTTTCGCAAGCGATTTATTTTCGCAACTTTCGCGGGTAGAAAAATAAAGCGAATATAAATTGTGGCGAATCTGTAAAAATAACTAATATTTTCTTACTTAACTCCATGTAACAATTTGAAAATCGCGAAACAAAATCGCTTCAAAAAGGGCTAATAATGGTAAAACGCGAAATAAAGTATCCGCTAAAATAAGTTGGGTTACAGTAGTTCATACAACAACGAGTCGTCTAAAATGAATAAGTAGTTTATACAGCAAACAACAAGCGTCATTACATCAGAAAGAACGTTGAATATACGACTGCATTTGAGTTTTTTTATTCATAAAACAACAAGTCGTCTACAATTTTTTTTTAATGCATTTACTTGTAAACTTATCTGGTAATCTCGCTTCATAAATAGTTTAAACATTATGTAAAATATTGTATATGATAATTTTGTAATAGTCTCTCATTATTGTGAATATAATGACGCGTACGATATTTTAGCATATATACGTTAGGCATATTTTACTACTAGTATTAGTATCACTATACGCTATGTTTTATATGAGTATTTCAATCTTTTATTTTGTACAAGTGATAGACTTTAATCAAATATTGAGTCTGTCTCTATTTTTTTTTATCAATCTAAGAAATGTCGGAAAGAAACAAATTAAGTCGTGCACAATTCATGACATCAATTGTCCACGTCTCCTTAATAACAGTGGTAAACACGGATCTAGTATCATCTGCATAAATCACGGTGTCAGCATTATTGTCAACAACTATATATTGTAAATATTATGTCCTGTATACAAATGAAATTAAATAAGGAAATGTTGCTTTTTCATATTTTATTTGTCAAACTAACCTGAAGTGAATTATGTTTAAGGATATATAGCAAATAATATGATAAATAAAACAAATCCTTAAAACATACATTTGCTTATAATATGAGGCAGGTGTTACCTGTGAAAGGGGACGAAGTCAGAAAACCTTTAGAATCCCGTTAAGGTGGTAATGGAATATGAATTAAAAATTTATAGAATTTTTTCATACCTTAGGCGGATCCGGGGGAGGGGGGGGGGATGGGGGTGGTGGGGGGCGCCCCCCCCCCCTTTTGTGGTAAAAATTTGGTTGATCATATAGGGGTTTCACTGAAGCATGACTGGAGCGGGCCCCCTTAACATGTCAGCCAATGCTCCCCATCCCCCCTTATGAAAAGTTCTGGATCCTAGAAGCTACATGTAAACTGAATGATAGAATTGTAAAATAAATACGAGAAGACAACTTTTGGAAAATGCTTTGAGAATATTATAAGAAAAGATAGGGTCACTGTACAATTTTTCCGGCTAAAATATAAAATAGCAAAATTTAATTTAAATTCCTTTAGAAAATTTCAGAGTCATATTTTTTCTGATATTTTCCCGACCATTACACATATTTTCAAGCTTGAAAAGGTGACCAATTCCAGCGGCACATCATATCACCTTGTATAAAGGAAGTGCCACTAGTAATCTCAATTTATATGGAAAATGTGGAAGGTGATATACGATACTATTAAATATGGATGCCTTGGAGACATGTCAGACACCCCAATACAATAGACAATAACACTTTTGAAGCTAGTAAAAACTTGAACAGTTCTATGCTTTCGAAGGGCAACTATTCAATGTCTCAAATAGCTTATAACAGTTGTCTTCTTAAAACGTACAGACAAAAAGTAAAATTAACTGACGACTGCTAAAAAAAAAAAACACAAACAAACAAACATGTCGAGGCCTTTAGTTTTCTCGTTTGAATTGTTTTACATTTGTAATTTCAAGGCCTTTTATAGCCAACTATACTGTATGGGTTTTTCTCTTTTTAGAAGGCTATACGGTTGCCTATAATTGTTTATATCCACTTCATTTGATCTTCGGTTGATAAAAATTTAAAAGAAGATGTCGTATGATTGCCAATCCAACAACTCTCCATAAGAAATCAAATGACACAGAAATTTACAGCTATATGTCATCGTACTAGCTATCAAGCTATAAAAGGCCCCAAAATTACAAATGTAAAACAATTTAAAGGAGAAAACTAACGGCCTAATTGATGTACAAAAAATGAACGAAAAACACATATCATTTTTTTTTTTTTTTTAACATAATTAAATATTTATTTCAAATATTGGCTTGTTACAATATCCTTCAGGAGTCCAAGCTCCTCCTGATGTTCCCTGTTACAATCCACTAATCACTCAGGGTAGTGATTAGTTGTAAAATACATATTACATTTGTACATCAAATATATATTAAATAATATCACTTAATATGACTATTCATATGTTTTCTAATAGTTGCTAAAATATTACTTTTAATTTTCAAACATACTCTTCTATTGAACTCATTGAGAAAAATTAAGTAAACATTGACATTTTTTGTCTTTTGATCAGATATGTAATAGGCTTTGTAAATTGAAAAGCCAACAATCGTTAAAAAAAAGTTAAAGTCAAAATATTCTTCGTCAAAAGTTTTATATCCAAATACCAAGTGTCTTAGTTTTATCTTAAAAGTTATTTTACTGTTCTTTAAAACTTCATTTATTCTATTCCAAAAAAGTTTTAAATACGGACACAGTATAAAGTAGTGATCATAATCCTCTTCTTGTGTACAAAAATTACAAGAACTATTGTTTACAATTTTCCACCTGCATAAAAGTTTCTTTGTAGGTAGAATATGTTGTAGTAATTTCCATCTAAAAATTCTAAGTTTATTTTCTTTTAAATATCTGAATAAAAATTTATATAAATTGTTTTGATATAACACATCATCTATATCAAATATACGCAGCCACTTTTTTGGTCCGATAGCTGGTTCAAATTTTTTATTTATCAGAGACTTATATAAAAGTTTATTTGTTAGTGATTCTAATTTTATAGGTAAACCTTCCAATATAAATTGGTTTCTTTTTATATTAACAATACTTTTTACAGAATTTTCCGATTTTAAAATTGCTGCCCAGTCTTTTGGTATTGATTTCTTTACTAAATTAATTTCAGCTATCCAGTTTGATTTATTTTTTAGTTTATTTAAAATTATGTCTTGAGAAATACAGCCTTTTTCATCTATGACATCATTTACATAAATAAGATCGCTTTTAATCCAATTTTTTAAAAATATAGCTTTATTTTCAAATTTAATACATTTATTGTTCCATAATATTTGTTTTCTTATATCTGTAAAAGTTTCTGGTTTTTTTGTTAGACCTCCACCAGTTAATTTCCAACATTTAATGATATCTTTATAAAAATCTGGGATGTGTTCAATGCTTTCGTCTGGCTTATCCCCACTGTTTGTTTGAAACACTAACCAGTTTGACCCAAAATTATAAAAATAGTGCTGAGGTATAATTTTCCAACCTCCTTCACAATCATTTACTAGTCTTTTTACCCACATAGCTTTTAAAGCAGTGAAATAACTCCTTATATCTATCATATCCAATCCCCCCTTTTTATAGGGACCAATAATTGAATTTCTTTTTACTTTATCTGGTTTATTATCCCAAACAAATTTAAAACAACTTTTTTCTATTTCTTTTAAATATTTCTCTGGAACTATGCAGGCAGATCCCACAAAAGTAAAAATGGGCACAATTAGTGTTTTGATAATCAAAATTTTACCAAAAATAGTAAGATTTCTTTTTTGCCAAGCACAAAATAATTTATTCATCTTTTCAATTTTATTTTCCCAATTTAGTTTTTCACATTCCTCTCTACAATGCCCAAAGTATATACCAAGAGTTTTAACTGGTCCATTGCTCCAGTTGATTCCCTCAATTTTGTCTTTACATGATTTAAGCTTTCCTACCCATAACCCCTCTGTTTTATTTCTGTTTAATTTCAATCCTGAATAAGAACCAAAAATTTCAATTTCGTTCATAGCAACTTGAACATCATATTTAGAACAACAAAATAAAGTAGTATCATCTGCTAGTTGCGAAATTTTTATACTATGATTTTTGCAATCTAATTTGATTCTGATACCTTTAAAATCAGTATTGCTTCTTAATCTTGAAGCCATAATTTCCACAGATAAAACAAATAATAACGCAGATAAAGGACATCCTTGGCGTATACCCCTGGTGTTTTTAAAGACATCAGATATCCAACCATTATTCATAACACATGTTTGAATATCGCTATATAAAGTCTTAACCCATCTGATAAAAGATTCATTAAATCCAAAATGTTTTAAAACTGAAAACATAAAATTCCATTCTAGAGAGTCAAACGCTTTAGAAAAATCAACAAAGACTATAGCCCCCTCAATTTTGTATAAATCAGTGAAATCAATAATATCTTGTATCTGTCGAAGATTAAAACCAATAAATCTATTCTTTACATATCCAGTCTGGTCTTCTTTAATAAGTTTTGGTAAGATTTTTTTCAATCGTTGTGCTAGAGTGTATGATAGAAGTTTCATGTCAATATTTAAAAGAGAAATAGGACGGTAATTATTTAGTGACAATGGATCACCTTTTTTAAATAATAGCGTTAATACACTTGTACGCTGTGAGTATGTAAGTGTTTGATCTTTATATCCAATATTAAGAATGTTTACTACTATGAACTTTAATTTATCCCAAAATTTTCTATAAAATTCAACTGTTAAACCGTCTAATCCAGGGGATTTATTAAGTTTCATTTTATAAATAGCATCTGAGCATTCTTCTACTGTAATATCCCCATCGCAGAGTGATTTATCATTTTTATCCATTTCTTTCTCGAGTTTTGTCTCAAATATATATTTATCGCTTGATGTTTTATCAGGGCTTTGCGTCGAGTATAACTTTTTATAGTATTCTTTAATACTACATAGTATATCACTTTGATCCGTTAAAATCTCATCATTTTCCCCTTTTAATTTATTGATTGACTTTTTTACCTGTCTCTGTTTTTCTAAACCTAAAAAGTACGAGTTATTTTTTTCCCCAAATTCAAACCATTTCTCTCGTGATCTTATTTGAGCCCCTTTAGCCTTTTGTTCGTAAATTTTGGCAATATTATTTTCAAGTTCTTCAATATCTTTATCTAAATAATTATTCTCAGATTCTTGCTCATCTCTAATTTTCAATTTTATTTCTAATTTTTTTTCAAGAGTTCGTAAGTTTTCTCTTGTAAATTTTGCTTTAGATTTACAATAAGCTATAGTTGCCTCCCTTACCTTTATTTTAAATATATCCCATGCTAAACCAAGGTTTTTTAAATTACGATTACTCATAAAGCAGCTTTTCATTTCTTTATTAACTAATTGTATGTAGTCATTATCTTCTAATATAGAATTATTTATTTTCCAGTACCCCCTTCCCTTTTCTGATGCACCAGTTCTAAATTTCATAAAAACACTTTGATGATCCGTACAATCAATAACTGCAGGTTTAATTTTACAACATTCTACTAGTGGTATGAAGTCTGAACCTATCAGAATCATATCAATCCTACTTGCCTGGGATTTATCTTTTCTTCGCCAAGTATATTGTTGTTTATTTTTATTTGAATATCTCCAAATGTCTGCTAAGTTATTTATTTTTATTAAAGATTTTAAACTATTTACTGATTGAATATTTTTTACCTCTGAACGAGTATTTTTTCTGTCTATCGCTTTCATCGTTTCATTGAAATCTCCCCCCATTATCGTAATTCCTATCCCTTGTTCTTTTAAAATATTATTTACTTTTTTGAAAAATATATTTCTATTACTTTTACAATTAGGTGCATATATACACATTAGTGTAAAAACGCTTTCATCAATTTCTACATTAAGAAGAACTAATCGTCCATCTACATCGGTATGTTTATTTATCAATTTATAATTCAGTGACTTTTTAATGAGAATAGCCACACCCCTACTAGAGGTCGTTCCGTGACTGCAAAATATGTTAAATTCTGAATTATTTCTTATTTCTGTTTCTATGTTTTCATCAAAGTGAGTTTCTTGTAAAAAACAAATAGAACTATTTTGACATTTAATCCATTCAATTACTCTGTCTCTTTTAGCTTTATTTTTAGTACCATTTACATTTAAACTACTTAAGTTTATTAAAAATTTAGATGCCATTTCAAAGTATAATTTCATATTTTTGTATTATTTCTTCACATAACTGTACATGCCTACAAACAGTACAATTAAAACACATGCTTATAACAATCATACAGAAATCGACAATGTATATCAATCTATTTCTACAAACATAAAAAGTACATTTCATCAGGCTACATATAATTACAGGTAACAAATAAAACACGCTACCTGTGAATACGGCATTTAATTTACTGGCCTGATTTGACCTTGTTTTGTTAAAATCAATAGACAATAAAATTGACACTGAAATAATCAACATCCACGTGTGATTTGTTACAGTCTTACAATGACTATTCGAATGGATATATATTTCTGATATACATGTCTTATTCACATAATGTGTGCATATACTTTTATTTGGAGAAGTGAAATTTAGAATGTAAACAAATTTAAGATAATAACGTATGTCAACTTCACCGTTTGCTTTTAACATTTTGTTGGCTAAACACATATCATGTAACACAGCAACAAACGACAGCCACTGAATTACAGGCTCCTGACTTGGGACAGGCATATACATAAAGTTGTCTCATTTGCAATTACACCACATCTAATTTTTATAAACATCTGAAAAACATCACACCATAAAACAGTATAGAAATGGGCTTAAGTCATATAAGTGTTACAGTTTCAGCTTCTATATACATAGAGTAGAAACACTCTAACAGTGGTCATGAAAGTGTCTTATTTTCTTGCATCAGACTTTAAACTCTGATTGAAGGTTGTAAAATTCAATATACATCATATCTCATTGGGATGCATGACCTTTGAGCAATGGGTTTGCAAGTGGCTACTGTAAATGTAGAAGGTGATAACATGAAAACATTGGTTTAAATTTGTGTGACAAGGTAAACGTTGCTAGAAATAATCATTTTTCATTGTTTCTTCACCATGTTTACTGCATCGCGTTACAATACAAATTTCTCACTTCTTGCTAATAGATCTGGTGATGTGAAGTTGATTTCTCTTTTTTCTTCTCATTGTATCATTTTCCTTTTTTTACTCTTTTGTGATGGTAAGCCATCATGCATGTTATTGTATATATAAAACAAAAGTTGTGTCAATTTTGCTCAATACCTCAGTGTAACATGTAGGTACATTATGAAGATATGCGGTTTTAAATGACACATTCTATGTAGAACGATTTTATAATTTTGAATAAGAAAAATATATGTCAATTGTCATTATTAAAAATTCAGCTTCATTTCGGTGTCACTTCTTTTTCTTTTGGCAGTAAGTTTGTCACTTATAAAATTATTGAAATATATGATAAAGAAGAGTTGTTCTGCGAGTTCATTTTTGAAATTATTTATTAAAAGGTATGATTTAAAACTAAAAGATGTATTTTTTTTGTTAATTGTCTGCGTTTAATATTTTTTATATCATACAATGCTTATTTCTTATTCCTTGAAAGTTGTTTTGTATTTTTTTTATAAAAAGGTAATTAAAAGGGTCTATATTCTTCATACTTGAGTGACTCATTTTCTTTAAATTTGAGTGCCCCATTATTTTCCATTTTTTACTTTTTTGCCATATATTTCTTTATTCATAATTTGTTTGCTATTTTTTCTGCACATTTTGTCGATTCTTTAAAACCCCACGCATACCCTCATCTACGAGTGGACTTTGTATCTAAGTTTTAAAAACACATTTAATGAAATAAGAAGAACGATTTTAAGTTAAATTTCCGGAAGATTATACACATGAAAGTGAGATTACTAGTTTTAAAGAAGCCCGTATGTCGGCGGATAACAAAACATTCAAATTCGATTTATTATGGATCTTTGTACAGATACAAGTCTGTCTGATTGATATGCGGTAAGTTTCCCAAAAGAACTCTAGGAATAATCTAACTTCAGAATCTGTTGAAAAAGAAACGGAAATACCGCAACGTTTCCGATGTTGGTTCTATTGTTAAGACATTATGTTGTGACGTCATTTGCAATGTAAACAAAGAAAGGCTATTGTCAGGTAACGTTTTTTATCATATCAAAATCTGAATTAAAAGAATGTATATTTAAATGGTTAAAAAGACTGAAAACTCTGCTATTTTAATGTAACGAAAAGACGTGTTGCTATGAAGCATCGAGTTGTAAGGAACAGATCTGTACCAAAACCAACGTGTCACAATGATCCTTAATCATAGCGATCACCATTATATGACTTCATACAACTTTGAATCTGCATGTCTTTTTGTTAAAATTATAACGAAAAAACAACAACATTAAAGCAAAGTCAAACATGAATTATAAAAAGGACATTATAAGAATACAAATGTTATTGTTATTGTGTTGTCGTCCATACTCTTTCCGGTAATCATACATACTAATGAGTCCGCCAGGGGGAAATACAACTGTTTGAAAAAGTTCGAAAAACGTTTACGATTATGATTTCATTAGTATATTGATTTTTTATTTTGATTTTTAGTAGTTTTATTGATTTGCTTACTGATGTAAGGTACGTCCCCATAACATTTTACTCAAATCCCGAGCCAAAACGATACCGGAAAAGATTTCTGCGCAGATGCGGGAAAATAAAAAAAGTCTGAAAAAAAAGAAAGTTAACGATTTTGAGTTCATTAGTACAATGAAAAATTCGGGAAATTTTCCCGATTTTTTTTTTTTTTTATTATTTTTTATTGATTTTTCTACTGTAATAGGGGACTTCGTCCCCTTATTATCTCTTAAATCTGTTCTTACATATACGTATGATATGAATCGGACAATGCAATAGCATACACATCTCATAAAGGAGTTTTAGTGGTTAGGAAATAGCAAACAAAAATACGTGGCGTTTCCATTTCGGACCCAAAGAGCATAATATAGTTTACAGCTATTGTCACCGGATCTTAAAATGCAAAATAAAGACTCCGGTTTCTTTATGAAAGTTGGTTAAAGACAAAACCAGTGATGGTAAAAAAACGAGAGGTTAAATTCGATCTTTTTTAATTGAAGAGTTCCAAGCTCTCTGCGCGTTACAGAATTCATGCAAGCGGCCTTTTGAAAGGAGATATTGTTCTCAAATCAACGTAATACTCTCAATCCAAATAGCAATGGCATTTTTGAATACATTTTTGTCATTAAATTCATTGCTCATATTTTTATGTTCTCAATCTGCATGGAACATTTGTCATTCGACTTTAGCAAACAACAGTAGTTGTCAAAACGTAACACAATATCACACACCTATATCCCCCTCCAAAAAAAAAAAAATTTGACCCCCAAAAAATTACCCTCATTTCAAGTAAAAGAGCCCTAAATTTTCATAAAAAAAAAAGCAAAAAAAAACGCAAAAACACCAAAATTTTCTTACTCCCAAAAAAATTTTTTTTTTACTTTGGAAAAAAACGTTATTAAAAACACCCAAAAAACAACAAAAAAATTCCAACAAAAAAATAAATAAAAAAACCGGGAGAACAGGCGAAGAAAGAATTCTGTGGGATTTAAGAGAAAAAAAAAAATCAATTTTTACTTTAAAAAATGAAACAACCTACAGCTCCTGATTTATATCCAGAATTACCTATAGAAGATGGACAAAATTATAGACTACAAAAAATAACAGAAATAGAAAAAACATTAATAAATGAGAGAGATAAACGTAAATCACTATACAAAAAATATAAACGCGGAGTTAATGTTACTGATGGTGTTGATACAAGTTTAATTTCGACATCTGTTGTTTTAGCTGGTATAGGAATAGCTTTTCCTATCTTACTTCCCATACAAATTGCAGCTGTTGTATGTGGAAGTTTAGGAGGTCTAGTTAAATTAATTAGAAGAAAGTTGACAACAAAATCAAAAAAACATTATGAAATTAAAACAATGGCAGAATGCAAGTTAAACAGCATAAAAGATTTAATATCAAAATCTTTAACTGACGGACAGATAAGTGCAGATGAATTTAAACTTATTTTAGATGAATTAGAAAAATACAACAAAATGAAAGAAAATATACGAACAAAACAAACACAAACAGTAATGAATGATAATGAAAGAAAAAAACTAATTGAGGAAACAGAAAATAGAGTAAAAAACGAATTAAAAAAAAAAATGGAAAATCTTTGATTTTCTTTAATAAAATAATTTTAGTTGATAACGGAAATCCACCAAACTATGAATCAATTTTTAATTAAATAAATGGATGAAGAAACAAAAGAAAAATTAGTAAAAAATGTAAAAATAATGTTAAATAAAAAATTTAATTATTTTTATCTTAAGTTGTTTTTAACAGGTTCTTTTTATTGTTTATTATCTAATATTTTAGATGAATAAAATGGCTGAAGGAGGTTATGAGTTTGATAATCCTGTGTTTAAAAATAATGATTATGATGATGATTATGAAGAAGAAGAAACGTCTTTTCAAGATGATGAAGAGTTTCAAAATAATATAAATAAGGAATTTGAAATATCAAGAGATTTATCAGAAAATGATGTTAAAATTCGTAAAAAAGAAACTACAAAAAAAATGATTAAACAATTTTATAAAAAAAATGGTGAAACTATACGTAATGAAAAGGTTTTTTTTGTTGGGGAAAATCATAAGGGAAGACAAATCTTATATGTAAAAGATGAAAAAGGTAATGATATTGCATTAACATATTACCAAAAAGGAGTATTAAAGTTTTATAAATTTAGCACTCTTCAAAGAGAATACGGTGTTAATTTTGTCAGGGATGTTTTAGGTGTAGATGATTATAAAATATCTGATAATTTAAGAGAAGGTAGAGCAGGGTTTCAGAGAATGTTAAATGAACTCGATAATATAGAAATTTCATTACAAGAAATATCTACACAAGAAGAAGGACAAGAATTATTAGAAACAGCAAGTAATGCAGAAACATATGTGAAAGAAATAGAAACTTCATTTATTGAACAAGGAACATCTTTAATAAATGAAGAAACACAAACAAAAATGACAAAAAGAGAGATGGATGGTATAATAAAAGCATTTACAACAGCGGAAGATGAGATTGCAAATAATTTAGCAAAACTGAATGAAACAAATAAAGACTTAGCAAAAGAAAATGCCAAATTAGAACAAGCTAAAGAATACAATGATGAATTTCAAATAGATAGAATAAGTAGTCGAATAAGAGAGTTGGAATCTGAGAGAAGTGCAAGACTAGAAGTAATTAATATTAATAAAGAAAAACTACGTAGTCAAGTAAACAGATTTAAACAAACAATACATAAAATGTTAAACGAAGACAAAACATTAGGTGAAAGAATAAGAACATTATTCAGAGAACAAGGAATAACAATAGTTAGTGTTTTAACTGCTTTTGGAATGATTATTGGTGTTATTGTTGAAGCATTTACTGGTGGAACTACTTCTCCTTCTCCTTCTCCTTCTCCTCCATCAAAAGGTGGTGGTGTACAAGACTGGATAAAAAAACAATTAAAAAATCTTGGAAAATTATTATCTTTTCTTGCAGGAAAATTAGCAGCTGCATTACCAGGTATTATAGGTTCTATTGTTTCTTGGTTATTGTCTGCAACAAAAGACGTAGTAAATTGGTTTGCAAACAACTTATGGGCATTGCTTATTTTAGTTGTTAGTTTATTGTTTACTGCTGCTAGAGATTATTTGAAAAAATAAAGTGCTGTAAATCCTATTACAATACTTACAAATATTATTGCTTGTTTATTATCTTCATGATCTTCATGTTCAATTTTTTTTATTGGATCTATTTTTGGTTCTTTAGGCTTTTCAGGTTTTATAGGTTCTTGTGGTTTTACAGGTTCTTTTGGTTTAAAATCAACATGATCAAAATTTTTATTATTTAAATCATCATTTAACCCAAGTGTTTGATTTTCTGTTGCAATTATAATTTTATTATTATAACCAACAATACTTCCAATTTGTAAAACCATATCACTGGGAGACATATATAAACCAAGTCCATAAGCATAATCAACTTTACTTCTTGCATATTTTAAAACATTTTCATAATTCGATATCTGGGTGGGTAAATCGATAGGACTATTTATTACATCTTGTACATTTGCTAAGAATTGTTTTTGTGCATCAAATCCTGTTCCTACTTTTAAAATTTTTGTTTTTGTTTGAGATTGTGCACCTAACAAAGCCCATACATAAATTTTAATACTTTCATTAATACGTTCAATACCTGCTTGTGTAAACCCATTAGAGTTATCTAAAATAAATGTTGTCCAAGCCATACTTATATCTTTTTCATGCTTAATAGTATCATGAGTACTAAAGAACGGTCCTTTAATTTTATTTCTTTGTCTATATTCTCCACTTGGTTTATAATATTGCTCAAAACTTCCTAATCCTTGACATGATGATTCTAGTTTTTGTCTCCAATTTGTATTTGGAGAAATATTAAATTCATCACATAATTTCTGATATGCAGCTTTGTCATATGGGTTCTTGTAATAACAGAAAGAAGAATCTGTTGGTAAAGGTGATTTAAGTTCTTTTAAAATTCTGGCAATACAATAATATAAATGAAACATATAAAAAGACTTTGTAAGATTTGAAGTATTTTGTATATGATCATTATAAGAAACACCACATCCTGTACTTGCACACCAAACTGCAAAATTTAACTGACATTGCCACCAATCAAATGAAGAATGAATCCAGGCATTCCATGGTTCGTTAGTGTGTATTGATGGGTTTTGATAGTTTTGAAATAAATCAGGAAAAGCTGTTTTAAAGTTCTCTTTTTGATTTACAAATATCGTTTGATTTACAAGATTTGTTTTTAATTGATGATCTTTTTCAGAATATTTAATACCTGGATTATATGAAACATTAGGATTATATTTAAATTCTTTTGTTATCATTTTTTTATATTAAAAATGTTTCATACTATTTCAAATATTGATAATACAATAAACTTAGAACAATACATAAATAACAGAAATGGAAATAAACGTATTGGTTTGAAATTTATAAGATACAGCATAGGTTGGTATAATGTTTATCATGGGTTTATAACAAAAACCGGAGAGGAACAGCAAAGGATTATGAATGGTTATTATAGTTTTCAACAAATAGTGGATGAATTTCAAAAAGAAAATATTGTATTATCCGTAAATGAAGCAAATGGTATCGCTTCATTAAACACTACTACTGAGTTAAGGATAAGTAAGGGTTTGGGAAATATGTTAGGGTTTAATAATAAACGTAAATTCGAACCTAATGAATTACATTATGGAAACAAATTTGTGGATTTTGCTATCCATAAATCATTATATATCCATTTGGAACAAGTTAGCACTTCTCATAATTATCTTGATGGTAAGCCAAGTAAATTATTAGCTGTTATTCCAGTTGAAAATAAAGAGTTTGGTGAAGTTATAACAGCAAGATTTGAGCATCCGGAATATAAGTGTTTAGTAAATGATGTTATAACAGAATTGAAATTAGAAATAAGAGATGAAAATAATAACAAGATAATTAATCATTTACCAATTAATTGTGTTTTAGAAGTTATATAATTTATTTAATAAAATGAGCATACTTGGTGTCAAAAAAAAAAACGTAGAAAAAGAAATATTAAATATGAAGAGTGAGCTTCAAACAATGGATACTAAGGATAAAAATTTACATCGGAGTGTCGCTGCCCTAAGCATCAGAGTTTTAAATGTTGAAAATATAGTTGATAATATTAAAAATAAACCAGACAGAAAAATAATAAGTATATATGCTGGAATTGATGGTCCAATAAATAGAAATAAAAAGTTTAATTTTGGTGTTGGTGGTGGTTATTATGTAATGAAATTTCCAGGACAAATATTGGGTATTAGTTTAGTAAGTTTAAGAACAAGCACAGATATTATAGCCATTAAGATGATTGTTAATGATAAGTCAACTATTTACAAAATGAGTTTGGATAAGGGTGTCACACACGGTTTTAATAACTTTTATACACCTTTTGAAGTTAAGGCTGGAGATTTAATAAGTTTTATTAGTATGACTAATAATTATACATGTATCAATACTCTAGTATCAGTGATAATTGAATTATTTTTATAACAAATTTAATCCTTAAAAATGTCGGCATACGGAAACAAATTAAATCCTTACAGAAAAATAAGAGAACCCCGTGGTGTGAAAGGTATTCGTCAAAGTGTATCAATAACAAATAATCCTTCAACTATTGATCAAAATCAACAGCTATTAGTGAGATTCCCCAATCTAAGCAATAATGATGTTATTGTTCCTGGAACAACCAGATTGGCATTTGAAATAGAACTCACATCTACAGACGACAATGCAACTATATATCAAAACATAGGAAGAACAATAGTTAAAAAAACAACAATTCGTATAAGTGGAAATGAAATTATGTCAATTGATGATAGTGATATTTATCATTGTTATGTTGATTTATGGAAATCTACATCTGAACGTTTAAATATGGCATACCAAGGAATTGGTGAAACAAACATGTTAAAACACAGAGTTGGTGCAGATAATAAAGCATCAGACATAGGTGATGAAGCAATTGCAACTGCATATGGTGCAAGATTTTGTATCCCACTTGATTTTGAACTATTAGAAACTCATATGCCTTTTTATCAAGCAGGTCTTGGTGATAGACTTGAATATGAACTTACATTTAATAATTATAGCAATGTTATTAAATCAACAGATACATCTGCAAGTTATACAATCAAAAACATTTGTTTAGAATTTGATATGGTTACTGATGCAGAATTAGCAAGACAGATAAGACAACAAGTTAATGGTAAGATGGTTATTTTGTACGATAGAATACTAAGACATAGAAAAATAACCAAAAACAAATCTGATACATTGTGGAATATAAATTTAAATGTTCCAGCTAGAAGTATGAAAGGAATTCTAATGTTGTTCGAAGATCCTGAAAGAACAAGTACCGAAACTTATTATAATCCTAACATAACAAAAGTAGAAATGACAATAGAAGGTGTTCCAAATCAACTATACAGTCAAGGAATGAAAGCATATCAACAATGGGATGAAATAAATAAATTCTTTGCTTTAAATTCAAAAAGAAATAAAACAACAGAAGAAGTTTTAAAGGATTTAAATTTATCCTATACAACATTAGAAAAATATCTTACAACTAATTATGCATTATGGTTAGATTTACGTTCAACAGATGACAACTCATTACACGGTTCAGGTAGAAGAATTGAAAATGCTTCTGAAGGTATTACTATCCAAATAACTAAAACAGCAGGAGCAAATAAATTAATAAATGTTTATCTGTTTGTTATACAAGATGCACAAATTAATTTTGAAGATGGAAGATTTAAAGAAGTTAATTACTAGCGGTTCCCCTTAAAAAATGGAAACAAACGAGCGGAGCGAGATACACTCCGATTCCCTTTATGAATTACCAAAATATCCCCATTGTGCTATTATATGTGGACAAACAGGATGTGGAAAAACAGAGTTTGTTCTTGATTTATTAGAAGGAGAATATAGTGGAGTTTTCAAATATATAGTCATACTTTGTCCAACCATCCAATGGAACAAAGCATACAAAAATCGTGGGTGGATTGGTGATGTTAGAAAACCAAAAACAAAAAATCTAATAATTGTTAATCCTATTGTTGAAGTGAGAGAAGCGAACGGTTCCCTTTATGAAGAAGAGAAGCTACAAGAACTACTAAGAATGTTCTTTAAAAAATATGCTGGTAATCCAACATTATATATCATTGATGACTGCAGTGCAACAAAAGAACTAACAAAGAAAAAAGATATGCTGTCCGAGCTTGCATTTTCAGGAAGACATGCGGAACAATCAGTGTGGGTCATTTCACAGAGATACAACTCTGTTTTAAAAGATTTAAGAGAACAAACAAAATGGTTATGCATGTTCTACACAAAAGATAGAGATAGTTTTGATAATTGCCTAAGAGAAAATGATGTTATTCCTACTTTGGAAGAAAGACAAAGAATAAAGGAAGAACTTAAAAAAAAGAAACATCGTAAATTAATATTAAAGACAGATCAACCTACTGATTATTGGTTACTTAATTGATTTTTTTAGCAATTCTCAAGTAATGCTTAAGTAATGCTTAAGTAATGCTTAAGTAATGCTTAAGTAATTCTTAAGTAATTTAACCAAAATAAGTAATTCTTAAGTAATTTAACCAAAATAAGCAAAATAATGCTTAAGTAATGCTTAAGTAATTCTTAAGTAATTTAACCAAAATAAGTAATTCTTAAGTAATTTAACCAAAATAAGCAATAAAAAAAAGCAATGCTGTTGGAAATACTAACAATTGCAACAAACACTGCAGTCTTATCATTGGTTGGATATGTTGTATTTAATTTTTTTAAAGTTAAAAATAAATTATATCCGTTTTTTGAAACGTATAAAATGAATGCTGAAGAATTATTAAGCGAGCAAATTGTGGAAAACATAAATATTGATGATGAAGCGAGCGAAGTGAACGGTTCCCTTCAAGAAAAAAAACGCGAAAGATTATCATCCGTTGTTGCTGGTGGGAGTAGTAAACAATATCTGGGTAAAGAATTACAACTGTCAGATATTGATAAAATGACAACAGAGCAAATAAACAAACTATACTGTAAATATGAAGCAAGATTGGGAGCTAGTATGACCAAGACATTAGGAAACTCTTTTATAAATTTATATGTCATGGGTGTATCAAAGTTTTTCAAAGTTGTTAATCCACCAATTTTAATACAAGACTTAGAGGAAGATCCTTTTATCAATAATGCTTTAACTAATACATGTTGTGAACTGTACTATAGATATGGAATGTATCTTGCTCCTTTTACTGCAATATTAACAACAGCAAGACATATTGAACCACTCGCTTCGCTCGATTTCCGAAAAAAAGATGAAAATAATGACATAAAAAATGATGAATGAAAATCCTGAACAAAAAGAAAACAAAGAAGAAAAAAAAGAAGTATTTAAAAAACCCAAACCAAAAGACCCAAAAAGAGTAGCTGCTGGTAAGAAAGGTGCAGAAGTAAGAATAAGAAATGCAGAATTGAGAAAAAAAGAAGTGGAAAAATTAAAAAAAGAAAATTCAAAAATCAAACAAATAACAAAAGATTCTGATACAGAAACAGATTATGAATCAAACGAACATATCCCTTCTGTCAAAAAACACTCCAGTTCCCTAGTTGATTACAAATTTGTACTTTTTCCTATAAGTATTGTTGGATTGGGATTGTTTTTTTACAACCAAAGTAAGAAACCAGAAAGAATGATTAAAGAAATAACAAAACCAGAAAAACAAAAGAAAGAAATTGATCCTTTTGAATTTAATTAAATTTAGTACATTAAAATGACAACTCAAAAAGACGGAAAACAAATAGCAAATATGTTATATCATGCTGGAGTGGAAACATTGTTAACAGTTGGATATGCAGAAATAGGTAAAAAGGTATTAAGGAGGCCAGCACCAAAAGTGGATTTTAATATGAATGATGTTGTAATGTTATCCATTGATATATTACTTGCGATAGCAACAAAAGATATGTTGATTAAGCAAGGTATTATACCTGCTGATATCATGAAGTAATTTTTGTTTTTATAAAATGGCAAGTGCTTTAACAATGATGCTTGGTGGGGCAATAACAAATGCTTTTGCATTTTCAGGGAGTAATTATTTATTTTCACATATGGGTAGTAATGCAAATGAAAAGAAAATAAGACATGATAAAGCTATAGAAAAATTAGAAAAAGCACAATCAGAATGGAATAAAAAAAGAATACAAAGATTAGATTTTATAAATGAACAATTACAAAAGGAACATCATGCGGTTCAGACTTTTGATGATGTTGACCAAGCAATGAAACTATACTATCGTGTCACGAATAAAAAATTAACTTCATTATCACCTAAACCTACATTAAGTGATTTTTATACTCCATCAGAATACCAGAAAAATAGAGAGATTGCATTTGTTGTTGGTGGTATGGTATTAACTGGTTTTATTGTTTGGAAATTAAAATAAAAAATAAATACAATTTACGTTTGTATGAAAAATTGGAAAAATAAGAAAAAATTGATAAAAATTAGAGTCCCTAATTCCTGTACTTTTTTTGTTTTAAGGGGTATAGAGAAATAATAAAATAAAATAAAAAATTAAATTTCAGGACATGGTTTTTCAAAAACATATTCATAAACTTTATCTGGTCTAATAAAAGCATCCCAACCAGGAGGAAACTTAGATAACTTTTTACCTTCATACTTATCCATTACTTCCATTTGTTTTGAAGTTAAAGGACATTCTCCATCATCTCTTAAACAACATATCTGATAATTTGATAATTTTATTTTACCTAATATAACTTTAGCATGTGGATCATCTTTCTCAGTATAAGCTTCAATCATTTTTTAGTCTTCTATTTTTTAAAATAAAAATTTAAATTATATATTTTTTAATATCCATAAGGAAAACTTCTAATTAGATTTTCATTTTCATAACATACCATTCTTTTATCAAACATATAATCATAAGCTTTAACTTGTTTAACTGTTTTAAGTTGATGATCTTTTCCTATTTTTATGTTGTCATATTTTACAGTTTCATATTTTTCATTTTCATCAGTAACTATTTTTATTTTTTTATCTAATGTAATCTTTTTTTCTACTTCAGCATTTAATCTAAAACCTTTACAACAGCTAACTAGTTTTTCTGTATCTAGTTTCATAGAATAATCTTTTGGACCCGCAGATATAAATTGTTTTATATGATTAGCGTTATGTTTTGAAACAATTTCATCTGTTAAATCTCCTAATTTATTTCCCATCATACTTTCTATTTTTTTACAAGCTTCAGAACCATCATCATTATAAATACAAGAATCTGTATCCATGTATAAAACTCTTTCTTGAAGAATATCCAATAGTTCGTATAATTTTAATCTAGCATGTGCTGTTGTAAACAAAGCTATATAAACATTTACACTTGGATTAGGTTTAGAGTATTCTTCTTTATTTTTATATTCTGTTAAAACAATATCTTCATCTAATATCATAGTACTTATATCTTTATATTTTTCATTAAATACTATTTTAGTTATATGTTCTAAAGTAAAACAATATTCTTTTTGTGTAAAATTATCTCTCATACCAAAATGTCCCCATAAATTATTTAAACATATTTTAGCTATAAATCTTAATCCTGAATTGTACTTAACTTTGTCAATATCTAGATCATAAGCAGTATTATCTATAATGTATTGTATTTTTGTTTTACATTCTTTATCGTTTTTACAATCATTTTTACAATATTTAGGATCACATTTACATCCTGAAGCTTCTTGTTTATATTTCATAAACGTATCTACATAAAGTTTAAATATATCTGTAGATGTTTTTTCAAAATGTTCTAGTTCATATATTTTTTGTAATTCATAACCTTTTTCTATTGCTTTATCTATTTCTATTGTAGACCATGTACCTACTATAACTCTTTCCTCATCAGAATGTATACATTTTTCATTTTTAATATTTTTACATTCTTTACATCTTTTTATTTCATGTATTTTATCATGTTTATTTAAAGTAGGATAATCTATGTGTTTACATTTAAAAGATATTTTATTCATACATGTTCTACATAATCCAAAAAGTAATTTATGTGTATTATCACTAGTTAATTGTTTATAAGGTAAAACAGGGTGATACAATCCTTTAGGTGGTAATATTTTACATTTCATTATTCCGAAATAATTATTTTTTATATAATCATCTACAGAAATATCTGTAGATGTAATAGGATGCCCTATAGGATATTTACAATATTTATTTACTGATGGATACAGAGAACAAAAATCTACATATCTACCTTTTAAATCAGAAAGATTATTGTATAATTGAATAGTTTCTGTTCTTCCTCCATAAAATGCATCTCTTTTATCAATAGGTTTTAAATGTGGATCAACTTCAGGATATTTTTGTTGATCAAACTCACATTCCCATATTGTATGAATTTTTACATTTGGTTTTAGATAATCTTCAATAGTTTTAAGTCTTTCTTCAGTTTGGTCATATAACTCTTTCATAGTTTTTTTATTTCTATCTTTTTTACATATTTCTTCAGGACTATAACATTTTGTACATCCATGCCAATAACATCCAAAAAATTCATAAACATTACGCATTTTATTTTCTCTATCATAATAATAACCATCGACTTTATAACATTTATTATTAATGAATAATTTCTTTTCACCTCCCCTTTTAGCATGTTGAATCATTATATTATATTCTAAAGAAATATACTCTAACCATTGTATTGATTTTTGTGAATGTACTTCTTTAATTGTCATCTTTTTGTGAATTCCAATTGTTTCATTTGTCAACATTAATGTTTTAAATATTTTTGTACAACATTGAGCAATTGTAATATATTGAAATGGATCGATACAATTATTGGTTATATTTAAAAATAATTTTCTATATAAGGTACAACCTTTGGCAAGAATTAAAACATCCAATAGACAATAATAAAATATTTCTTTATAGAATTTAAATTCTTTTTCTTTAACTTTATTATACCATTCATCAAATAATTCTTTATTTTTAATTGTCATAGTATTATAACCAAAATATTCTTTATCAGGATAAATTCCCTTATATTTTTGGTTTTCTGTTGTATTAAAATAATGTGGAAAATAACCTTTGTTACCCACAAATCCAAATGTTTTTGGGAAAGCAGCTAATCCACATAATGTAAAATTTATAGAATCTATGAATCTTAAATTTATTCCTTTAATAAATATAGCTGTTAATTTTAGTCCAGAAGAAATTATGTTATGTTCAATTTTATTTTTTACAATGTATCCTAAAATCGGTTGCATATCATAACCTTTTCCATAATGTGAAATAAAAGTGTAGTCTTTAAATTTATCTCTTATGAAATATTTACAAAAGTTGTCTATTACAGAATTTGTTTCATATTTAATTTTTTCTACATCACTAAAACAATCATCTATGTCTAATTCTAACAAGTTTAAATTATCAATATTGAAATCACATTTAAATACTTTTACATAGTTATTTTTAAAACAATAAATATTTTCTAAATCGTAAGCTATACAAAAATTCATTATATGTATTCCTGTTTCTTGATTTGCTTCAAAATCAAAATATATATATTTATTATTTTTTACTTGTTTTGGTACTGATGGTTTCATATAACATAAGTGTTCTTCATTACTTTCCGTGTATTTTTCATAACATATTAAACATATTTTTTCACCACATTTGTGATTTTTGCCTGTATATGTTTTGTTACATTTATCACAAATATGTTGTTTTCTGATAGTTGTTACTGTATTATCTTTGCATGTATGTTGTTCAGTATAACCAATTAAACATACTTTACAAAACCTACGTTTAGCTAAAAATCCTGTTATATTTGTTATAGTGTCAAAGTGTTCATCATGATAATATAAATATATTTGTTCATTATATTCTTCATTACCACCATAAAAAATTTTTTCTGTACTATTTGATGTAAAAACAATTATCCTAATATTAAGATAATTTTCAAAAGCTTTTAAATCTTCAAAATCATTTCCTTCTTCTTTTATTTCTACTCCTGATTTTTCATGCAAATCTTCAGCTAATCTTTTTTGTAATGGTCTACCCTCTTTAATGTGTTTTAATTGAGAATCTGTAAAATCTTTTAATAACTTATTTGAAGCCAAAAAAGTTACAATTGCCCTTGATAAACATATTGTATCATCATTTTTTATTTTGATAATACTTCTTTTATTTATGGTATCTAATATTTTTAAAGCTTTACCTTTTCCTCTTTTATTGGGTATAATAGTAACTTCAAAAATAACTTCTTCTAAATTTAATTCTTCAGCACTATTTAATAATCTTTCCATTTGATCCATGAATAACTTTTTAACTGTATTATATGTTCTTATAGGCCAGCTTTTATGTTTAGTAATTATGATTTCATGAATAGGTACTATTTTAATTCTTCCATTAGGGTAATCTTTTATGGAATAGTTTACCATGTGGTCAAAAGCATTTGTAAATGTTTCTTGTTTTTCATCCTTTAGACTAATTTTATAATTAAATACATAAATACTTGCTTTATGTTTATATTCTTTTGTCAAAACAAGTTTATATGAATCTCCTCGCTTGGATAAAATTTTATCCTTTTTTGCCTCCATTTTTTAAGAAAACATTTTAGTTACTTAAAAATGTCTAAAACAAATCTAACAAATAAATTAGCAGATGAATTACATCATAGAGTTATAAAATCTTTTCCTAAAAGACGTGTTTATGTTAATTCAATAGATCAAACATGGGCAGTTGATTTGATAGATATACAACAATATTCAAAACAAAATAAACACTATAAATATTTATTAGCAGTTATAGATGTTTTTAGTAAATATGGTTGGTTGATTCCATTGAAAAATAAAACAGGAGTAGCAGTGAGTGAAGCATTTAAAACATTATTTAAAGAAAGAAAACCAATATATATTTGGTCAGATAAAGGATCCGAATTTTATAATCGACAAGTAAAAGAATTGTTAAAAGATAATAACATAAAGTTATATTCAACTGAGAATGAAGAAAAATCCAGTGTAGTGGAACGATGGATAGGAACAATGAAACAACATATGTATAAATACTTTACTGCTAATGAAACTTTAAAATATTATGATATATTAGATAAATTAGTTAAAAATTATAATAATACAGTACATTCTTCAATTAAAATGACACCTGTTGAAGCAAGTAAATTAAAAAATGAATTAACAGTGTATAAAAATTTATATCCAGAAAAAGAAGAGAAAATTAAAAAACCTAAATTCGAAGTAGGTACTAGAGTAAGAATAACAAAAAAAAAGGGTAAATTTGAAAAGGGTTATACTACTCGTTGGACTAAAGAAATATTTGTAATTGAAAAAGTTTTAAATACAATTCCTTTTACTTATAAAATAATTGATTTAAAAGGCGACGAAATAACAGGTGCTTTCTATAAACAAGAATTAATGATGACTAAGTTTTAAATCTTTCTAAATGAAAGGTACCACATGTGGAACAGGGTCCGCTTACCCTTCCAGAGCACCTGAGATCACCCCCGGTTTTTGGTGGGGTTCGTGTTTCTCAGTCTTTAGGTTTTTTTTTCTGTGTTGTATTTTGTGTTCTGTTGTTTGCCTGTTTGTCTGTTTCTTTTTTAGCCATGGCTTTGTCGATTTACTTTTTACTTATGAGATATAACGTCCCTTTGGTTTTTCGCTCCTCCTTTACTTACGGTTAATTTATTACCAAAACAATAATCAGTTTCAAAATTTTAATTTGAAAACAAAAGTGCAATGAATACATACAAATCAAACACTATAAACATAATATCACTGTTCAAAGTTAGAACTGTCACATCCACTAAAAGTTACCCGGTTATGAATAACCGTTACTATGTCCCACCTACTGATCATGTATGATCACTCCTTATATGGAATAAGAAAATCAATAGTAAAGAGTTGTCCCACCTACTGATCATGTATGATCACTCCTTATATGGAATACAATATCACATACATATCAAACTTCTTGTGACGGAGTAAGTTCATCATCTGCTGGAATATAGTCTACCTGTCTCCAAAAGGTGGCAAACTGATCAATTGCTAACATTTGTTTGATAAGTTCTTGTTTTGAAAGAATATCATTGATTGAAACATTAATGTTCAGAAAACCTTTAAATCCTTTAAGTAGATTAGCAAGTTGTCTTAATTTCCGAGCATGAGGTATAGATATATCTATCTTAGATGATAACCATGTGTCCCACGTTGTATTGACCTTTGTCAAAAGAAACCAGTCTCTCAAATCATTAAGGAAATCACCGAAAGTAATGTTAAACAGCATACCTTGGGCGTTATGTCTTCCCAAGTGTTTGTATGCTTCTTGTAACTGTTTAACAGGGTCTTTTTCACTATTAAAAATAAACTTCTGCCTCGAAATTGTCTTTGATAAATCCGCCTTTCTGCTTCTTAGAAAGGTGTGAAGTTCTTCAGGGGTCGTCGGGATAGTTTGCTTTTTTTTCTTTCCCAGTTTTTCTTTAAATAAGTCCTGCACCTTTCTTTTCGGAGCTTTTGGAAGTTTAACCGGTCCCAAACTCTTAGCTCTTTCGATTGTCTCAATCATTATCTGATAGTAATAAATATTTTCTATCAAAATGTTACTTTCTTCTAAACTCCATGGCCAGTTCTGTGGTTGAGGCTGCGCCTGACACTCTTGAATTTCCATTTGTATTTCTTTTGTAGAATTACTTTCTTGAAACATTAATTCACGTCTTCTCACCACTGTTAATTTGAAACGAAAGACCGCACCAGTCTGCTATATGTTTACATGTGATGACAACGTTATCTAGGCAACATGTAAACATACTCTTGACAACCATGTAAATATTTTCAATGATCGATTTAGTTTATAACACTTCACAAATGTAAAAAGCAATTGAAGTTGTAGTCGTATTGATCCGTTTTATTACTAGACTATATTGATAAAATTAATTAAAAATCAAGGTTGGGGCGCACTGGGGAAATTTTTTTTTCTCTTAAATCCCACAGAATTCTTTCTTCGCCTGTTCTCCCGGTTTTTTTTATTTTTTTTTTGGAATTTTTTTGTTGTTTTTTGGGTGTTTTTAATAACGTTTTTTTCCAAAGTAAAAAAAAAATTTTTTTGGGAGTAAGAAAATTTTGGTGTTTTTGCGTTTTTTTTTGCTTTTTTTTTTTATGAAAATTTAGGGCTCTTTTACTTGAAATGAGGGTAATTTTTTGGGGGTCAAATTTTTTTTTTTTTGGAGGGGGATATAGGTGTGTGATATTGTGTAACGTATACTATTAAATTGTTTAATGGTTGGGTATTTAAAGTTCTGATTGATTGATTGATTGTTGGTTGCTTAACGTCCAGTGGCAAATATTTCATGCATGTTCAGGACGAGAACAAGATAACAATAAGGTGAAATGTGTATTTCAACACTGCCTTAAAGAAGACGAAAGTATTAAAAAATGAGATGTAATTTGTTTTTTCCAATATTCAATGTACAACTGTTGAATTTATACCAAACTATAAGAAAGGGACAAAGCCTTTTGTAGAGGTCAATATTAAATTGGTTTCATATTTTTCATGTCGGGGTCTGTTATAGCCAACCATACGGTTTGAGGTTTTTTTCATTGTTGAGGGCCGTACGGATGACTATAATTGCTTACGTCCACTTCATTTTACCTTAACTAGATGGTTGTCTCATTGGCAATCATACCACATCTCCTTATTTTTATCAAGATCACATTTGCAAAACAGACAGCTAGCAGGGAGCGGACCATTGTATGACATTTTTTAAATATTCGTTTTTAAATGTAATATCTTAAAAAATATTCAAAAAGATATTGGGTGTTTGTCTCTAATTTTACTCTTTATTTTTTTTTCTTTTATAAAAGACGTCACATGCACACCACACTTCGCATTGATTAAGGAGACGATAAGCAGATTCACAATTTACAGGTCAATTGTAAAACAATATGTAATCATAACATATTATATGACGTTTTGACGTATGCACAATCTTAACAGAGACTGCTAACATTTAACACAAGGTAATGTATTTTTTTTTTATAATTGTACTATTTGTCAATGTAAGAATCTGTGATTTTTGCCTGATAGCACTATAAAAATGGAGTGAATAAACTGAGAACGTCAACATTCATGAAATTTTAATTAATTTCCAAATCTTGGAAATTTAAAACGTAATTTGTTGTTGTCTTCAGCATAGATCAATGAACAGGATTTACAAGTCACTAATGGTAATCATTTTTCTCTAGGGCATCAACCACTCTTTGGTTCATAAGGTTTTCCTAAAATGTAAAATATGGATTAATGTTTGTAAGTATTAACAGATATATTTTTAGAAAACTCATTCTAATAAACCGTACGAGATTCGTTTGTAGTAAACACAGTCACCACAATTAGAACTATTCTGTGAAGGAATCCACATTGTAAATATCTACAAACTGCTCAGGGTCTGAAAGAACCATATTTTGTGCTAAACCAGTAAGGTCGAGCACAGATAATACTCGACTAGTCTCGACATTATCTCGACAGTACTTAACTGTACCTAACTGTACTCGACTTTGGTCTCGACTTTACTTAGTAAGTCTTATTCAGTATTTCATGATCTTGGTGTAGTCTGAAATGGTCTCGGCCAGTTGTCGACCTGTCTCGCCTAGTCTTGACCTTCAAATTTAGTCTTGACTGGTCTGAATCAGCCAATCTAATTCAATGAAATTTAGATCTTACAAAATTCCAGGTTATTTGGCAGTTTTGATAGGTAAAATTTTTTTTCTCAGTCGGATTGAATTTAGATAGTACATTTTTTAATAACTATTTCAAATTAACTTGGATTTCATAAAACTAAACAGCTATCAAAGTATTTATTGATCTTACTGAATCCCAGGTTTGTTGTATTGCTGTCAAGTTTAAGGTTTAAATTAATCTAGGTCATAAATTTTAGAATGTGCAGTTCGGACTAAATTCAGATAGAACACTTTAATTTTTTTTATAAATTTTTCAAATCAACTTAGATTTTTATCAAACTATACAGCTATCTCAATTATATATTGATCTTAAAAAATGTCAGGTTGTTTGGTACTTTGGTTAATTGCTGTCAAATTTAAGGATTTGATTGATACCTACCAATAGGTCAGCAAATCCCTTTTTTGCTTCCTTGATGTGTAATACATTCGTAATTACCAGGGCATCTCAGTATACCGTCGCCACAGGTAATTGATAACGGTTTAACATTACCTGGACATCCTGAAAAGTACATGACTGTATAATGCGTGTAAAAGGAAAATGATACATATTGAACTGGTTATTGCACGAGCAATTTTGGGGCCATTGCGTTCATTTTTGGACCCTTTATAAAGATACATAGCTTGCTGTTCGTTGAGAGAGCCAAGGTCTCGCGTTGAAGGTCGTACTTCTATCTATAATTGGTAACCTTTTATACATTGTGACTTGGATTGACAGTTGTCTCATTGACACTCGTACCACATCTTCTTATTTATATTTGCACATGTGGATTACTTGTTTGTACTCTGGTTTCCAATTTTTCTGCAAGAAATAGCGAAGCGTATGAAAATTGCCAAAATTATTACGACATCAAAACACTTATACATCAAAATGAAGTGAAGACTTAATTCATTCTTCTAGTGATATAAAAATATGTTGGACAGAATTGTCCTTTAAAATCCTTATACACCTGTCGAAATGAACATGCTATTGCACAAACGGGGATTCATGCCGGTCCTGCAAAATAATACAAATTATATACTTTTAATCTTAAATATAAAATTTAGAATGGAAATGGGGAACTTGTTAATGTTGTTCTCCTGCTTCATTTTGTACAAGCAAAAAGGAAAATTTCACTATCATTCTGGTATATTTTTTTACTTTAAGAGTTATCTTCCCTTCAATGACTTAGTTAAAAAATTGATTCAAATACACCCAAACAAAAAAAATTGAGGAACAAATCATGGTAACAAAGGATAACCAAATCGTATGATTTCTTTATGATTTGAAAGTGATAAAATTTCACATGCAAATGAGCTAACAAATCACAACAACAAATCACGAACAAATTGCTTCCAATTCATAAGCAAATCACAAACAAATTGTCAAGAAATTGTTTTGAAATCATTAACAAATCAGAGATCATTGCTTTCCTACTTCAAGCAAATCACAAACAAATTGTTTTCAAATTGTAAAGAAATTGTAAAGAAATTGTAAAGAAATTGTTATCAAATCTTTAACAAATCAGAAGTAAATCATATTCCTACCTCAAGCAAATCACTAACAAATTGTTTTCAAATTATGAAGAAATTATAAACAAATTGTTATCAGATCTTTAACAAATCACAAGTAAATCATATATTTCTACCTCAAGCAAATCACAAGCAAATCGTCAATTAATTTGCATCAATCATCAATTCACAGATTAAACCATTTACATCCAGATCAAAAATATGTTCTGCCCCTGACAACCCCAAAACTTTGAATTGCATTTGTCTTCATTTTACCTTAGCTTCTCCTCTAATTGTAAAAAGGAATACTATCTTTGGTTGTGATGAGGGACGAATCGTTCCCTCTGTTTAGGTTTCTCTTACTTCTCTTCCGAATTTGACTCTAATGAGATTTGACAAAACTTGGGCAACCACGTGTACTAAAAGGATGCATGTCGAATATATATAGTTGATGAGTCTTAGTCTTGGTCCAAATTTGCTAATGTAGCTTTGCCCCTACTGCCCGGGATCTGGCCAGTAAACATGAAAAATTAAAACATGAAACTTGGCAGTGAATTTTGTCTGCTGGCTCGGGAATCTAGTCTTTAATTGCATGTCTCGATCTGTTTACACATCTTTTACACATTTTTATTTTGAAAATTAATCCTGACAGTACAAAATTAAGTCGAGATACTTAAATGCACAGTTTCTGAATTTAAAAATTTCACACCTTTTACATGTTAAATAGTATTAATTGAATGTGTGAACTTATAAATAAATAACTGAGATTCCTTACCACTCTCATCATTGATAGAACAACTCCTCATCTTGCAACCTTCTTTGTTCAGTTAATATAGAACAGTATTTGAAATTTGAATTTGATCTCAACCGAAAGTCAGAGAGATAGATAAACAAAGAAAATTTGAATGCATTAACATTTTATTCATTGTAGCAAATCATCAATGAATCACATCATGATAGCTAACAAAGTTAACAAATCATTTTCAAATCATTTCATATGATATTCTAAGTAAACAAATCATAACGAAATCACATCATTTTAGCTAACAAAGTTAACAAATCTCTTTCAAATCACTTCATACAATATTCTAAGTAAACAAATCATAAAGAAATCACGCAAAAACAGAAACAAATTGCTTACAAATCATACAACTGAAAGAAATCACAAAGAAATCAGTTTTAGGGAATTTGGCAAATTCTGATTTGTTTATAATTTGTTTAATGAATCACAAGCAAATGGTACTAACAGATCGCAGAATCATGATTTGAAAGAGATTTGAATGCGATTTGAAAGCAATTTGTTCATTTATTTTTCTGTTTGGGCAGCCCTTGGGTGGTGTAAACTTCCCAAAATAACGTGTATGGTGTAATGGTGTATGGCATATGGTGCAATGGTAGAAGGTGTATGGTGCTATGGTGTATGGTGTAAGGGGAATGGTGTAATGGTGTATGAGGAATGGTGTGATTGTGTAACGTGCGATCGGGAATGGTGTGAATGAATGGTGTACGACATTTCATTGGTTGAAACCGAAGTTCATTTTATTTTAATTTTTCGGATTGTAAACATAAACAATAATAATAATCCTATTGTTCTTTTTTCCCAGTAAAGCAAATTACTTTACTCGTTAGACTCTATGTCATATATATTTAATATACACATATTAAAAAATCTTTTTTTTTCATATTCTTATTTTCATTAAACAATGGCTTTAAAATTACACACTTGTGATCACATGCAGTTATCATAAAAGAAAGGATTTTATTTAAACTAGAAGGCGGATAGAAAGGTTATCCACGCATCGGAACAGTATTTTTATATCACGGGTTATCAACATCATTTTTAAAGTTGCTTCGTTCCCCACTTTTGACAGTCTCTTTATAAATATCTTATCGTCATTCACCTATGTTTGCCTTGGATTTACGATTCTGTTTTCCAAAAAATGTTCAAAGGAAAATTGTACAGTGTTATTGCACATAAGGTGTTGTATAATTATGAACAATCTCGTCAATTTCGTTAGATTTGTCTTTACGGATTATAAATGATATATTGAACGTCCGAAAAAATATACTTATGTGAAACGGAATGAAATATTTGCCACTTGATATTTAGCCACCAACAAAATCAACCAACCGACATAATATACTAACAGTATACTTTTCCTAAAAGAGAACTTCTCATACTTTTCATTATAAAGTACAAATGAAATATGTCATGTCAGTCACTCTGTTGGATGATGAGGTGGAATAGTTTTATTATACAAACCATCCTGATCTACTGAGTTTAAATCATCACACCTCAGCAAGCACGACTAATTTATGCGCAGACCAACCCATCACACAATAGCCCAAAAGGAATCTGTGATGTACCCGTCCATATTCAGAAGTCATGGCAGTGGGAAATACAGATACTGATACTGACTTTAGTGACAGTTTTATATGACGAATACAGAGATGAAATGCTGGCACTCTAAATTAAAGCGGACAAGATTTTGTTATCATTGTATTGCAATTTGCTGTCATTTGTATTATACAATCCATCCTGACATCAAAATATTGCTGATTTACTATGCGGCTGCCGCTATATAGATTTACATAATAAAGTGCAAATATGGTCAGTTTTGTTTGATACTTTAAAATAGTTTTGTTATACGAGTCAGCCTGAGGTATCAAAACTACTGAAATTTTCTTGCGAGACAATATTTTTAATAAAAAGAGGACATGCTGGCTATCTAGATTGATGGGGACAAATTTTTGTTGTCATTGTATTGCAATGTTGCTGTCATTTGTATTATACAATCCATCCTCACATCAAAATATTGCTGATTTACTTTGCGGCTATATGCTGATTTACTATGCGGCTATATAGATTTACATACATGACATAATAAAGTGCTAATATGATCAGTTTTGGCTGATGCTTTAAAATAATTTTGTTATACAAGTCAGCCTGAGGTATCAAAACTACTAAAATTTTCATGCGAGACAATATTTTGAATAAAAAGAGGACATGCTGGCTATCTACATGTAGATTGATGGGGACAAGTTTTTGTTGTCATTGTGTTGCAATGTTGCTGTCATTTAATTTGTATAATGCAATCCATTCTGACATCAAAATATTGTTGTTTACTATGCGGCTATATAGATTTACATAATAAAGTGCAAATATGGTCAGTTTTTGTTGATTCATTTAAAAAATTTTGTTATACGAGTCAGCCTGAGGTATCAAAACTACTGAAATTTTGTTGCGAGACAATATTTTGAATAAAAAGAGGACATGCTGGCTATCTAAATTGATGGGAACAAATTGTTGTTGTCATTGTATTGCAATGTTGCTGTCATTTGTATTATACAATCCATCCTGACATCAAAATATTGCTGATTTACTATGTGGCTATAAAGATATACATAATAATGTGCAAATATGGTCAGTTTTTGTTGATGCGTTTAAATAATTTTGTTATACTAGTCAGCCTTAGGTATTAAAATTACTGAAATTTTGTTGCGAGACAATATTTTGAATAAAAAGAGGACATGCTGGCAATCTAAATTGATGGGGATAATTTTTGTTGTCATTGTATTGCAATGTTGCTGTCATTTGTATTATACAATCCATCCTGACATCAAAATATTGCTGATTTACTATGTGGCTATATAGATATACATAATAATGTGCAAATATGGTCAGTTTTTGTTGATGCGTTTCAATAATTTTGTTATACTAGTCAGCCTTAGGTATCAAAATTACTGAAATTTTGTTGCGAGACAATATTTTGAATAAAAAGAGGACATGCTGGCAATCTAGATTGATGGGAATAAATTTTTGTTGTCATTGTATTGCAATGTTGCTGTCATTTGTATTATACAATCCATCCTGACATCAAAATATTG
The DNA here is from genome assembly GCF_021869535.1 of Mytilus californianus. NCBI lineage: Eukaryota > Metazoa > Mollusca > Bivalvia > Mytilida > Mytilidae > Mytilus > Mytilus californianus. The sequence continues at coordinate 113,383 of NW_026262754.1, forward strand.
CTGATTTACTATGTGGCTATATAGATATACATAATAATGTGCAAATATGGTCAGTTTTTGTTGATGCGTTTCAATAATTTTGTTATACTAGTCAGCCTTAGGTATCAAAATTACTGAAATTTTGTTGCGAGACAATATTTTGAATAAAAAGAGGACATGCTGGCAATCTAAATTGATGGGGATAATTTTTGATGTCATTGTGTTGCAATGTTGCTGTCATTTGTATTATACAATCCATTCTGACAATAAAATATAGCTGCTTTACTATGTGGCTATATAGATATACATAATATTAAAAGTGCAAATATGGTCAGTTTTGGTTGATGCTGTAAAATAATTTTGTTATACGAGTCAGCCTGAGGTATCAAAACTACTGAAATTTTCTTACGAGACAATATTTTGAATAAAAAGAGGACATGCTGGCAATCTAAATTGATGGGGATAATTTTTGATGTCATTGTGTTGCAATGTTGCTGTCATTTGTATTATACAATCCATCCTGACATCAAAATATTGCTGATTTACTATGCGGCTATATAGATATACATAATAAAGTGCAAATATGGTCAGTTTTTGTTGATGCGTTTAAATAATTTTGTTATACTAGTCAGCCTTAGGTATCAAAATTACTGAAAAATTGTTGCGAGACCATATTTTAATTAAAAAGAGGGCATGCTGGCTATCTAAATTGATGGGTATATTTTTTGTCGTCATTGTGTTGCAATGTTGCTGTCATTTGTATTATACAATCCATTCTGACATCAAAATATTGCTGATTTACTATGCGGCTATATAGATTTACATGATAAAGTGCAAATATGGTCAGTTTTGGTTGATGCTTTAAAATAATTTTGTTATACGAGTCAGCCTGAGGTATCAAAACTACTGAAATTTTCTTGCGAGAGAATATTTTGAATAAAAGAGGTCATGCTGGCTATCTAGATTGATCAGGACAAATATTTGTTGTCATTGTATTGCACTGTTGCTGTCATTTGTGTTATATAATCCATCCTGACAACAAGATATTGCTGATTTACTATGTGGCTTTATAGATATACATAATAAAGTGCAAATATGGTCAGTTTTTGTTGATGCATTAAAATAATTTTGTTATACGAGTCAACCTGAGGTATCAAAACTACTGAAATTTTGTTGCGAGACAATATATTGAATAAAAAGAGGACATGCTGGCAATCTAGATTGATGGGGACAAATTTTTGTCATTGTACATGTTGTTTTGCAATGTTGCTGTCATTTGTATTATAGAATCCACCCTGACATCAAAATATTGCAGATTTACTATGCGGCTATATAGATCTATATAATAAAGTGAAAATATTATGGTCAGTTTTGGTTGATGAGTTAAATAATTTTGTTATATGAGTCAGCCTGAGGTATCAAAATTACTGAAATTTTGTAGCGAGACAATATTTTTAATAAAAGGAGGGCAAAAATATTTCCAAATTTTTTAACCCTATATAAATTAACAGATTGACACACTCCCCATTTCCATTCTCAATTTTATAATATTAAGTGCAAATATGGTCAGTTTTGGTTGATGCTTAAAATAATTTTGTTGTACATGTTGTACATGTACCAGTCATCCTGAAGTATTCATTTTTGGCATTGTTTGTCGATTTTATCTGAAAACCAAGTTTATAAGATTTACGATACATGTTAAAACCGATAATAATAGCATTGTAACCAATATCGTTTTTAATTTATAGATAGGCAGATTGCGGATAAATTTGCATTACAAGCAAAATTTTATGCGTACTTTATTTACAAATACATGTATATATATTTAATCTGTATTGTTTATATAACCATCATAGGCATGACCACGGAGATTTTAATTTTATACATTAATTTACAATATTGTGATCAAAATTCGTTTTTTAAATCAAATAAATAATTTTGTAGTCGCACGCTTTCTTTGAAATTTAATTGCATTATGGGTAATTTCGGATCGTGTAGATATAATGGGGAATGGTGTATGGTGTAATGTGTAAGGTGTATGGTGCAAAGGTGTAACGTGTATGGTGTAATGGCACAAGGTGTATGGTGTAATGGTGTATGGTGAATGGTGTAATGGTGTATGGTGTGAGTGGGAAGTTTACACCATCCAAGGACTGTAAGCAGTCTTTCACGTTAATTTCAAATCTGTTTCAAAATTTGAAGTGATAACCAAACAACTTAATCGATTGTGTACTGCTGATGTAAATTCCAAGATGGCTGTATTTTGTGAATCTAACTTACTATTTAAATGATTTAATATCTGTCATTGAATCAATTATTGTGGAATTTTCTATCACTAATCAGCCTTTTATTTTGTTTCAAGTTGTTATACAGTGTGTTCTAATATTCATGCCATGATTTTTGACGTGAACAAAATTGACCTAGATGTTCTTAAGGTTTTTAACTTGAAAAGAATTATGATGAGAAACCATGTTTTGGGGCTAAAAAAGCAAATGCATTGTAAATTTTTGAATGACAAGGCCCTTATCTCAAGTAAAGGCTCTATGAACCTGTCGAAAATCGATCGTTCTATCTTTTAGCGTTTGGACAACACAAGGGTGATAACATTTAATTTTGGTTGTTTTTTTTTCTTGCAATGAATAAGAGATTCGGCAACTGAATATGATTATCGAATAACCATGTACGCAAATGTTGCTATTTCAAATTGATATCCTCCAAAACCCCTTCTTGTTCAAATTTTTTTTTTAACTTGGTAATATTGTGATTCTGAAGAATGGAAAAAAAACATTTTTTTTCAATTTTTGTTGTCCAATAACATGCATAGAGATTTCAACTTACTTGCATTGCATCGACACATCTTACAGCCATTTATGATAACATAATAAACTCCATATGGACACTTGCATGCAACTATAGGACAGGCTAGAATAGAAAATGTATTTGAAGTCTAGATTCACGTTAGCAGCAACTAATCATTGCAATCTTTATATTTTTGGCATTGTTGTTACAAGTGTTAGTCACAGTAATATAAAAATTATCTTTTTTTCTATTTTCCGCGGTTGTTTACAATGATCTTATATACAGCCGATATAAATCAATTTGATATAACTCATATTTACATGTTAAACTGTTATCGGTAGGTATTCTACCTTCACATGACGGTATTGAAATAACATCACAAATACAAAATCTATTGAACACATCAGTGCATGTTGTTTCTGAAAATCGCCTACAAATTAAACTACGCATCAAATCCAGATAATATGAAAAAATCAACACGAACTAAACAAACATCATTCAACTCTCCGTTGAAAGGGGAGACTATTCTGTCGAAATTTAGAAGGGTGATAAATTGTATAATGTTAAGTGAGACAGATCTTAAAAATGGCCTTACTTATAATGATAAAACATGTATGAATCCAATTTTTGTCGTTCATTTTTGCATATTTAGGAATCTCAAACGCAATCGTTTTTGCCAGGCTCTAAATGGTTTACTTTTAAAAATTGTGACTTGGATGGAGAGTTGTCTCATTGGCACTCATACCACATCTTCCTATATCTTCTTACTGATTGATGCTACGTTAAGCTGTAAACTGACATCGTTTGCACTCCATATTTGTGTTACACAGCTTATTGATTTATGCACATGACACATTTTGAACTTACCCGGCTTTTTGAAACAAACTGAAAATCACAAGCTGGTAATCTATTTGATAAAAAAATAGACTCCAAATATTATACGGATGTTGTCTCTCTTTCATTTTAAATACATCCATTTTTTACTTAATTGATTGGTTAATGGTAGATAAACTAAAATTATCTTTAATATATATTCTCACGTTTTGTGGATCTTGTTTGCTGAAATAAAAAAAAATCATGCATGATAAACTGTGGCAATAAACGAAACGTGTAGACAAAAAGGCAGTTCAGTCTCGGAAGAATTTAAGCCGTGTGATAAGAGATTA